>NC_142758.1:48534189-48685373 GCF_054948205.1 Urtica dioica subsp. dioica
TTTCATTGTTTTCTGTTTTCTAAACAAATTTCAAAGAAAACAGAAACATGATTCTAACTCTGTTTTCTGAATTTATAACCAAACAGTTTTTCTAAAACTGTTTTCTAGAATTTAGAATCAGAAAACAGAAAACAGAGATAGAAAACATAACCAAACGGGTAGTATTATTGTTTTCAATTTTTCACTTCAAACGCGTGACTAAAAAGTAAGCATTCTATTTTCGCAAAAATCAAAGTTGTACGCACCAATTCGCAAATAAAGATATTCTAGTGTTGTAAAAAAAAAAAATTAATAAAAATTTGCAATATTAATTTGTCGAGAGTAATATGTCTGTAAAAATTATCCGAATTACCTCGTTTTTTCTTTATGTCCTTACTCCGCCTAAAAAGACAAGTTTTTTAGACACGTCTGCAACTATAAAATAGAAGTTAATATTCTAAACAATATAATAACTTTTTATTTATCAATTTTATTCTCATTTAATCGTTTTGTTTATTATACCATTGTTATCAGTTTAATTTTTGTTTTATATTGTACTATAGATGTATTGATGCACATTCAAAATGTGTAGTGAAATGATCTCAATTAGTAGTAATTTTATAATTCGGACAAAAATAATAGTAATTATGTTTTTTGACACTTTTAATGGTAACTGTAGACTTATATATTTACAATTGTTAATTGTAGACCTGTAAGTCTATAATTACTATTAAAAGTGTTCAAAAATATAATTACTATTATTTTGGTCCAAAATTATCAAAATTACTAGTAGTTGAGGCATTTCCCAAAATGTGTATACCGTTCAACAAATGTATATTGATATTTTATTAAGCACTCTAATATTTTATATATGTATATTGACTACTTAATCATATATTAATTATGTCCATTGAAAATTTTATATATTTAAAATTATATATTGAAAAATATCATCGTGTAAAAAATATATGAAAAACAACATTTTCGTTGAAAACTTGAAATCACAAGAAGTAAATAAATAAATAAATAAAAAAAATACTCCAAAAGAAACGTTAGTGATGTAATTTATCTATTGAGAAATTGGGCCTAAAGTACATAGTTCGCCGAAGCCCATGAGAAGTTAGCGTGCCGACCAAGGACAAGATAACGACAAGCTGAAACGTGTTTTTTTTGCTTAACAACTAAGCTTGGCATTTAATGACATTGACTAACTCGGTGAAAATCTTGTTCACCCTCGTCTTCGTGTTCGTGCATATATATATATATATATATATATATACAAAGACTTCACACACAACACACTCACAGTCACATTTGCACCAAGTGAATACAACAAATAAACATACATACATAGCCAAGCAGGCCTTGAGTTTTCAACATCTACAGTGATGGCTGACGGCGATGTTAACGGAGTTACTCACGACCTGTCGACGCTCTTTTCCTCCGCCGAGAGGAGCTTCCTCGTCCGTAACAACGGCGATCAGGTTCGATTCTCTCGATCGCGTTTCGTTTTTCTCTGTTATCTTGTTTCGATGGTCGTTAGGTCTAAATCGTATCTTTTCATTGTCGCGTTGTGTTTAGAAACGTGAATTTTTCAGTTCTACTTGATGTTTATAGAAGCGTGGTTCGAATGTAATGTTGCTGGAATTTTAATTCTTGTCGTTTAAATTTTAACTAATAGATCTTGGTTTTGATTCGTACGGCGGAGAATCGGGAAATAACTGTTTTAATTTCTGAAGCTTATTATGAAATCAGTACTTGTGATCAATCGAAAGATGATTCAATTTCTACTCCGTAGTGATCAAATTGCCCATTTTTCTCTTCATTAAACTGAACAGCTTTTTAAAAGTTTGTGTTCTTGTTCATGTGTTGTCAGGTTGAAATCGGTAGCTTGAAAGGCAAGACTGTGGGGATATATTTCTCGGCATCTTGGTGCGGTCCTTGTCGCAGTTTCACCCCGAAACTGATCAAATTATACCAAGAAATCGCTCCGAAAGGCGATTTCGAAGTGGTCTTTGTCTCTGCCGATAGAGATGACGAGTCGTTCAAGAAATATTTCTCCAAAATGCCGTGGCTCTCCGTTCCGTTCTCCGACTCAGAGACTCGGAAACGACTGGACGAGCTGTTCGAAGTGCAGGGAATTCCAAATCTTGTGATACTCGGCTCCGATGGAAAAGTCGCGACCGAGGACGGGACAGAGATCGTGACGGAGCACGGCGTTGACGGTTACCCGTTTACCCAAGAGAGGCTCGATTTCCTGAGAGAGCGAGAAGAGGAAGCTAAGAGGAACCAAACCCTGAGCTCGGTTTTGGTCTCTGGCTCAAGGGATTACGTGGTCTCGAAGGATCTGAAACGGGTTCCCATCTCCGAGCTCGAAGGAAAGATGGTGGGGATATATTTCACGGCGAACGCTTTCCCTCCGTGCGTTGAATTCACCGCCACGCTCGTTGAATTTTACAACAAGCTCAAGGAGAAAGGTGAGAGCTTTGAGGTTGTCTCGGTGTCTTTGGACCGCGAAGAGGAAGATTACAAAAAGGGTTTAGAGGTTGCGCCGTGGTTGGGTTTGCCGTTTCAAGACAAAGCATGTGAGAAACTTCCGAAATACTTCGAGCTCGAGACCATTCCGACGCTGGTTATACTGGGCCCGGATGGTAAGACTGTGAGCACCAATGTAGCCGAGACTGTTGAAGAACACGGTATCGATGCCTACCCTTTTTCGAAAGAGAAGATGGACGAGCTCGCCGCGATCGAGAAATCGAAACAGGAATCGCAGACGTTGGAGTCGCTGCTGGTCTCTGGAGATAAGGACTTTGTGATCGGAAAAGATGGTTCCAAGGTACGAAAAATAAAATTATAAGTGTTTTTATTCTTGTTCATTCAAAATTGATCCCACATCGAACTGAAAAGATAGAGTGACTCAAGCATGAACAAGTATAATTGTTGATTAGTTTTGACAAAATAACCTTGGGATTCTTTCTCAACACTCAACGTATTTTTCTTGATTTCGATTAGGTTCCGGTGTCTGAACTCGTCGGGAAGAACATACTGATCTATTTCTCGGCTCACTGGTGCCCGCCATGCCGTGGCTTCACACCCAAGCTTGTCGAGGCATACCAAGCCATCAAGGCGAAAGACAGTGCGTTCGAAGTGATATTCGTGTCGAGCGACAGAGATCAAGCTTCGTTTGACGAGTACTACTCCGAGATGCCGTGGCTAGCCATTCCTTACGGAGATGAAAGGAAGAAATTCCTCAACAAAAAATTCAAAGTCCAAGGCATCCCGACGGCCGTGGCCATCGGTCAGTCGGGCCGTACGGTCACGACGGAGGCCCGGGACCTCATTATCGCCCACGGTTCCGACGCGTACCCGTTCACGGAGGAACGCTTGAAGCGTCTCGCGGAAGAAGAGGAAGAGATGGTAAAGGGGTGGCCTGAGAAGCTGAAGCACGATCTCCACGAGGAACACGAGCTTGTTCTCACTAGCCGTGGAGGCTACATCTGCGACTCGTGCGATGACTCGGGGACTGGATGGTCTTTTTACTGCAAGGAGTGCGATTTTGATCTCCATCCAAAATGTGCTTTGGAGAAGAAGAACGAGGAAGTGAAAGAAGAAGAAGAAGAAGAAGAAGAAGAAGAAGAAGAGGCAAAGACGGCAAAGGGTTATGTCTGCGAAGGCGATGTTTGCCGCAAGAAGAATCCATAGACGCGGTGATTATTTCTCTGCTTTGTTGTTTGGTTTTCGAAATGAAATGTGATTTCTCTGGTTTGGTTTGAAGTCAAGTCCTCTGTGCCTGGTTTTATTTAAGGTGTAACTGGAGTTTCAGTACTTTGTGCTTTAAGAATAAATTTGTGATGCTAAGTGTGCTCAGGACACGTATTAAGTTTGTGTAATGGTGTGATATTACAATATCTGGTGCTTGGAAATAAAGTTGTGATGTTTAGTAAGTTCAAGGTCTTTCCCGTTTGTATTTCCAGGGCTGTTTGGCTCCAAGTTTACTAAACAATCTTACATTTCCCTTTTTTTCATTTACGAAACAATAAAGGTGAGTTTGATTTTTGTAGAAGATATTAATTATAATCTAAAGAGAATAATCTTGATATTTAACTCAGTACGGGTAGGTTTCAAAGTGGTAATTCAACGCAGCAAATGCCGTTCACAAATGAAAAATAATAAATAAATGGTTTCAAAGTTGAGGTAGTTTGGGAAGGAGAAATTTCGTAGACTTAATAATTTAAGAAATATAAGAATGTACTTGTTACTTGCAAATGATCTGAAAATATATTTTTGACCCAAATTGGACAAAAATATTTTTCAAGGCATTTAAAGTTAATTTTAAAAAAATATTTTAAACTCTTACCATTAAAGAAAATGTTAAATTTCATCGTAATTTACTGAAATTAAAAAAAATTAAGGTAAAGAGAGCAAACATCAACTCTCTTTAGCAACGACTACAAAAAGAGTCGTCGTTGCTTTTTATTCAAATAAATCCCAAAAAAATACAATCAAATACGATGCATTACGATGAATTATGATCACCTTTGAATGTCATCGTAATTCGTTGTATTTTATCATATTTTTCAGAATTTATACGAATAAAAAGCAACAACTATTCTTTTTGTAGTCGTTGTTTGCTCTATTTACCTTAGTGTTGATTAATTCTAATAGATTACGATACATTATAAAATTCGATGAATTTTAATATTTTCAATGAGAGTTAAAAAAAATATTGTTCGAATGCTTTGAAAAGGTATTTATGTCTGTTATTTGGTAAAAATTCTATTTTTGAATATTTTGCAAGTAAGAGGTCTATTGTTGATATTTCTCTTTTGGGAATGACCATTGCTTACTAGTTACGTAAGTTCCCATGTTAAATACCGGTAATTTTATCATTTTCCATCCCAATTAAAATCAAGGTTCGAGATGCAATTTTCGAGCCTCGTGATTTACGAAAAATCGACAAGTCGACAGATAATCGAATAGAAAAAAAAATGTGGAAAAGGCAACTAATTTGTCGTTTTCAAATGGCGTTTTTGATGGAAATATGACATGCAGATGGAAAATCGAGCGGAAATAATGTTGTAAAATAAACTAATACATAAACACATGTAAATAAATTTACAACAATAAAAATTATGTACATCAAATATAGATGTTCCACACTTAAAGTCACACCACAAAATGTATCGAAGAAGGGAATAATAAGTGTTATAGTCAAACCACAACATTGCATATCATCGTCAAATAAAGATGTTCCACACACATATAGCTAAAATAGAAAATGAAATGCATCAATAAAATCATGATGAATGGCTCAGTTGGATAAATCTCGGTTGATATTTTTGAAGCTTGCAATATTGGCACCATGTGAAATGTCCGTTGAACGATTGTTGGAAATTTTGAACATGTCTGTCGTAGTCCACTTGATCATACCCCACGACATCACTTATGAGTGGACATCCTGGTACACATGCTATAATATGCTCGGCATCGAATCGATCTACGCATACACCAAAAGTACGACGCATACTTCTTTGCGGATTAACATGTGGCTGTGGTACTCCTATTGAATTAGGATAATGCTAAGACTGACAAAGTATATGGACCGTCACTTTATGTGTCTGATGTAGTGAATGACATAGTTTCAAATTGAGACATCAAGTGATCGGCGTCGTAGTCACTATCAGAAGACATACGATCCTATTCCTGGTTGTGTTCTACCACAATAGTCACTACCAGAGGACATGTAGTGCGCCATTCCTCTCTGTATTCCAACGTCGTAATATGACCCGATCTCAAAGTCGAAGTATTCTCTGAGCCTGTGAAATATGTAATATATTACTTTTCATATTAAATATATATATATATATATATATATATATATATATATATATATATATATATACACACACACATTGTTTGAGATCTTTAAACATTTTACACACTAACCTGCCATATTTTTGACGCAGTACCCCATGATCTTCATCTTCTGCCGCTTGATAACCTTGTTCCATAGTCCAATTATCATAAGGTTAACCTCCACCACTAGCACCACCAACGTCGTAATTAGCACAAAAGCCACCACCTCCTCCATCGTCACCGCTATCGGGACCTCGTCTATCATCTGATGATCCATGCAAAGTCTAACCAACGTTTTCACTCAATATCTGATCTACATTAATGCCTTCGTTTCGAGCTTATGAGGCGACGCTTGGGTCGGAGTTCTGATTTTCATCATCAAAATGAACTGATCGGATCTAGTGAAGGAGTTCGTCATGGTCCACATTGCCCATAACCCCCATTAATTTAAAATGGACGAAATATTGGGTTAAATGAACAAATAGTACAGTGAAGGCCCAGGAGAACTTGGCGTGCCGACCAAGGAAGATGACGACAAAGCTGAAACGTCATCTAACTTGTCCTTTTATTTAAAGAGTATTTATATTTTATATATACATAAGACTCACGCACAGTCACATTCGCACTAAGTGATTACAACAAATATATATTTAATCATACATAACTAAGAAGTCCTCGAGTTTTCAATATCTACAGCGATGGCTGACGGCGAAGTCAACGGCGTTTCTCACGACCTGTCGACGCTCTTTTCCTCCGCCGAGAGGAGCTTCCTCGTCCGTAATAATGGCGATCAGGTTCGATTCTCTCCTGATTTTTCCGATTGCGTTTCCTTTCCTTTGTTGCATTTCATTTCTGATTTTCGGTTGCCTCTGATATGAAATGAGAGAGAGAGAGAGAGAGAGAGAGAGAGAGAGAATCTTGCTAACCTATATATATATATATATATATATATAAGTGGTTCGAATGTAATATGGCTGGAATTTTTAATTTATATCAATTAATTTTTTAACATGGTCTTGATTTTGATTCGTACGGTGGAGAATCGGGAAATCCTTTTTTAATTTCTGACTACTATTAGTATTTTATTCAATCAAATGAAAAGTCAATTTCTACTCTGTAGTGATCAGTAATTTTTTTTTTCCAACTATTTGATCAGATTTCTCAGGATGCTCATTTTTCTCTCATGTATTAAAAACTGAACAGCTTATGAAAAGGCTTCATATTAAAAAAAGGTTGTGTGTTCTTGTTCATGTGTTGCCAGGTTGAAATCGGTAGCTTGAAAGGCAAGACTGTGGGGATATATTTCTCGGCATCTTGGTGCGGTCCTTGTCGCCGTTTCACCCCGAAACTGATCGAGTTATACCAAGAAGTCGCTCCGAAAGGCGAGTTCGAAGTGGTCTTTGTCTCCGGAGACAGAGACGACGAGTCCTTC
Organism: Urtica dioica subsp. dioica; assembly: GCF_054948205.1. NCBI lineage: Eukaryota > Viridiplantae > Streptophyta > Magnoliopsida > Rosales > Urticaceae > Urtica > Urtica dioica. The sequence continues at coordinate 48,541,457 of NC_142758.1, forward strand.
AAGGAATACTTCTCCCAAATGCCATGGCTTGCCATTCCGTTTTCCGACTCGGAGACACGAAAGCGATTGAACGAGCTGTTCAAAGTGCAGGGAATTCCGAATGTCGTAATACTTGGCTCCGATGGAAAAGTCGCGACCAAGGAGGGGACGGCGATCGTGATAGAACACGGCGTTAATGGTTACCCGTTTACCCAAGAGAGGCTCGCTTTCCTGAAAGAACAAGAAGAGGAAGCTAAGAGGAACCAAACCCTGAGCTCGGTTTTGGTCTCTGGCTCAAGGGATTACGTGGTCTCGAAGGATCTGAAACGGGTTCCGATTTCCGAGCTCGAAGGAAAGATGGTAGGGATTTATTTCTCGGCGAACAGTTACCCTCCGTGCGTTGAATTCACCGCCACGCTCGTTGAATTTTACAACAAGCTCAAGGAGAACGGTGAGAGCTTTGAGGTTGTCTTGGTGTCTTTGGACCGCGAAGAGGAAAATTACAAAAAGGGTTTAGAGGTTGCGCCGTGGTTGGGTATGACGTTTCAAGACAAAGCATATGAGAAACTTCCGAAATACTTCGAGCTCGAGACCATTCCGACGCTGGTTATATTGGGCCCGGATGGTAAGACTGTGAGCACCAATGTAGCCGAGACTGTTGAAGAGCACGGTATCAATGCCTACCCTTTTTCGAAAGAGAAGATGGACGAGCTCGCCGCGATTGAGAAAGCGAAACAGGAATCGCAGACGTTGGAGTCGCTGCTGGTCTCTGGAGATAAGGACTTTGTGATCGGAAAAGATGGTTCCAAGGTACGAAAATAAAATTATAAGTGTTTTTATTCTTGTTCATTCAAAATTTATCCCACATCAAATCGGAAAGATAAAGTGACTTAGCAGGAACACATATAATTGTTGAATAGTTTTGACAAAAACCCTAGTATTTTTTGCTCGACACTCTTAACACATTTTTCTAGATTTCGATTAGGTTCCGGTGTCTGAACTCGTCGGGAAGAACATACTGATCTATTTCTCGGCTCACTGGTGCCGGCCATGCCGTAACTTCACACCCAATCTTGTCGCGGCATACCAAGCCATCAAAGCGAAAGACAGCGCGTTCGAAGTGATATTCGTGTCGTGCGACAAAGATGAGGCCTCGTTTGACGAGTACTACTCCGAGATGCCGTGGCTAGCCCTTCCTTACGGAGATGAAAGGAAGAAATTCCTCAACAAAAAATTCGAAGTCCGAGGCATCCCGACGGCCGTGGTCATCGGTCAGTCGGGCCGTACGGTCACGACGGAGGCCCGGGACCTCATTAGCGCCCACGGCTCCGACGCGTATCCGTTCACGGAGGAACGATTGAAGCGTCTCGCGGAGGAAGAGGAAGAGATGGTAAAGGGGTGGCCTGAGAAGCTGAAGCACGATCTCCACGAGGAACACGAGCTTGTTCTCACTAGCCGTCGAGGCTACCTCTGCGACTCGTGCGATGGTTCGGGGACCGGATGGTCTTTTTACTGCAAGGAGTGCGATTTCGATCTCCACCCAAAGTGTGCTCTGGAGAAGAAGAACGAAGCAGGCCTTGAGTTTTCAACATCTACAGTGATGGCTGATGGCGATGTTAACGGAGTTACTCACGACCTGTCGACGCTCTTTTCCTCCGCCGAGAGGAGCTTCCTTGTCCGTAACAACGGCGATCAGGTTCGATTCTCTCGATCGCGTTTCATTTTTCTCTGTTATGTTGTTTCGATGGTCGTTAGATCTAAATCTTATCTTTTCCTTGTCGCGTTGTGTTTAGAAACGTGAATTTTTCTGTTCTACTTGGTGTTTATAGCAGCGTGGTTCGAATGTAATGTTGCTGGAATTTTAATTTTTGTCATTTAAATTTTAACTAATAGATCTTGGTTTTGATTCGTACGGTGGAGAATTAGGAAATAACTGTTTTAATTTCTGCAGCTTATTATGAAATCAGTACTTGTGATCAATAGAAAGATAATTCAATTTCTACTCCGTAGTGATCGAATTGCTCATTTTTCTCTTCATTAAACTGAACAGCTTTTTAAAAGTATATGTGTTCTTGTTCACGTGCTCTCAGGTTGAAATCGGTAGCTTGAAAGGCAAGACTGTGGGGATATATTTCTCGACATCTTGGTGCGGTCATTGTCGCAGTTTTACTCCGAAACTGATCAAATTATACCAAGAAATCGCTCCGAAAGGCGATTTTGAAGTGGTCTTTGTCTCTGACCATAGCGACGACGAGTCGTTCAAGGAATATTTCTCTAAAATGCCATGGTTCGCCGTTCCATTCTCCGACTTAGAGACTCGGAAACGACTGGTCGAGCTGTTCGAAGTGCAGGAAATTCCAAATCTCGTGATACTCGGTTCTGACGGAAAAGTTACAACCGAGGACGGGACAGAGATCGTGACGGAGCACGGCCTTGACGGTTACCCGTTTACCGAAGAGAGGCTCGATTTCCTGAGAGAGCGAGAAGAGGAAGCTAAGAGGAACCAAACCCTGAGCTCGGTTTTGGTCTCTGGCTCAAGGGATTACGTGGTCTCGAAGGATCTGAAACGGGTTCCCATCTCCGAGCTTGAAGGAAAGTTGGTGGGGATATATTTCACGGAGAATGCTTACCCTCCGTGCGTTGAATTCACCGCCGCGCTTGCCGATATTTACGGCAAGTTAAAGGAGAAAGGTGAGAGCTTTGAGGTTGTTTCGGTGTCTTTGGACCAGGAAGAGGAAGATTACAAAAAGGGTTTAGAGGTTGCGCCGTGGTTGGGTTTGCCGTTTCAAGACAAAGCATGTGAGAAACTTCTGAAATACTTCGAGCTCGAGACCATTCCGACGCTGGTTATATTGGGCCCGGATGGTAAGACTGTGAGCACCGATGTAGCCGAGACTGTTGAAGAGCACGGTATCAATGCCTACCCTTTTTCGAAAGAGAAGATGGACGAGCTCGCCGCGATTGAGAAAGCGAAACAGGAATCGCAGACGTTGGAGACGCTGCTGGTCTCTGGAGATAAAGACTTTGTGATCGGAAAAGATGGTTCCAAGGTACGAAAAATTAGAATATTTTTGATCTCACATCGAATCGAAAAGAAAAAGTGACTTAAGCATGAACAAGTACAATTGTTTATTAGTTTTGACAAAATAACCTTGGGATTCTTTCTCAACACTCAACGTATTTTTCTTGATTTCGATTAGGTTCCGGTGTCTGAACTCGTCGGGAAGAACATACTGATCTATTTCTCGGCTCACTGGTGCCGGCCATGCCGTAACTTCACACCCAATCTTGTCGCGGCATACCAAGCCATCAAAGCGAAAGACAGCGCGTTCGAAGTGATATTCGTGTCGTGCGACAAAGATGAGGCCTCGTTTGACGAGTACTACTCCGAGATGCCGTGGCTAGCCCTTCCTTACGGAGATGAAAGGAAGAAATTCCTCAACAAAAAATTCGAAGTCCGAGGCATCCCGACGGCCGTGGTCATCGGTCAGTCGGGCCGTACGGTCACGACGGAGGCCCGGGACCTCATTAGCGCCCACGGCTCCGACGCGTATCCGTTCACGGAGGAACGATTGAAGCGTCTCGCGGAGGAAGAGGAAGAGATGGTAAAGGGGTGGCCTGAGAAGCTGAAGCACGATCTCCACGAGGAACACGAGCTTGTTCTCACTAGCCGTCGAGGCTACCTCTGCGACTCGTGCGATGGTTCGGGGACCGGATGGTCTTTTTACTGCAAGGAGTGCGATTTCGATCTCCACCCAAAGTGTGCTCTGGAGAAGAAGAACGAAGCAGGCCTTGAGTTTTCAACATCTACAGTGATGGCTGATGGCGATGTTAACGGAGTTACTCACGACCTGTCGACGCTCTTTTCCTCCGCCGAGAGGAGCTTCCTTGTCCGTAACAACGGCGATCAGGTTCGATTCTCTCGATCGCGTTTCATTTTTCTCTGTTATGTTGTTTCGATGGTCGTTAGATCTAAATCTTATCTTTTCCTTGTCGCGTTGTGTTTAGAAACGTGAATTTTTCTGTTCTACTTGGTGTTTATAGCAGCGTGGTTCGAATGTAATGTTGCTGGAATTTTAATTTTTGTCATTTAAATTTTAACTAATAGATCTTGGTTTTGATTCGTACGGTGGAGAATTAGGAAATAACTGTTTTAATTTCTGCAGCTTATTATGAAATCAGTACTTGTGATCAATAGAAAGATAATTCAATTTCTACTCCGTAGTGATCGAATTGCTCATTTTTCTCTTCATTAAACTGAACAGCTTTTTAAAAGTATATGTGTTCTTGTTCACGTGCTCTCAGGTTGAAATCGGTAGCTTGAAAGGCAAGACTGTGGGGATATATTTCTCGACATCTTGGTGCGGTCATTGTCGCAGTTTTACTCCGAAACTGATCAAATTATACCAAGAAATCGCTCCGAAAGGCGATTTTGAAGTGGTCTTTGTCTCTGACCATAGCGACGACGAGTCGTTCAAGGAATATTTCTCTAAAATGCCATGGTTCGCCGTTCCATTCTCCGACTTAGAGACTCGGAAACGACTGGTCGAGCTGTTCGAAGTGCAGGAAATTCCAAATCTCGTGATACTCGGTTCTGACGGAAAAGTTACAACCGAGGACGGGACAGAGATCGTGACGGAGCACGGCCTTGACGGTTACCCGTTTACCGAAGAGAGGCTCGATTTCCTGAGAGAGCGAGAAGAGGAAGCTAAGAGGAACCAAACCCTGAGCTCGGTTTTGGTCTCTGGCTCAAGGGATTACGTGGTCTCGAAGGATCTGAAACGGGTTCCCATCTCCGAGCTTGAAGGAAAGTTGGTGGGGATATATTTCACGGAGAATGCTTACCCTCCGTGCGTTGAATTCACCGCCGCGCTTGCCGATATTTACGGCAAGTTAAAGGAGAAAGGTGAGAGCTTTGAGGTTGTTTCGGTGTCTTTGGACCAGGAAGAGGAAGATTACAAAAAGGGTTTAGAGGTTGCGCCGTGGTTGGGTTTGCCGTTTCAAGACAAAGCATGTGAGAAACTTCTGAAATACTTCGAGCTCGAGACCATTCCGACGCTGGTTATATTGGGCCCGGATGGTAAGACTGTGAGCACCGATGTAGCCGAGACTGTTGAAGAGCACGGTATCAATGCCTACCCTTTTTCGAAAGAGAAGATGGACGAGCTCGCCGCGATTGAGAAAGCGAAACAGGAATCGCAGACGTTGGAGACGCTGCTGGTCTCTGGAGATAAAGACTTTGTGATCGGAAAAGATGGTTCCAAGGTACGAAAAATTAGAATATTTTTGATCTCACATCGAATCGAAAAGAAAAAGTGACTTAAGCATGAACAAGTACAATTGTTTATTAGTTTTGACAAAATAACCTTGGGATTCTTTCTCAACACTCAACGTATTTTTCTTGATTTCGATTAGGTTCCGGTGTCTGAACTCGTCGGGAAGAACATACTGATCTATTTCTCGGCTCACTGGTGCCGGCCATGCCGTAACTTCACACCCAATCTTGTCGCGGCATACCAAGCCATCAAAGCGAAAGACAGCGCGTTCGAAGTGATATTCGTGTCGTGCGACAAAGATGAGGCCTCGTTTGACGAGTACTACTCCGAGATGCCGTGGCTAGCCCTTCCTTACGGAGATGAAAGGAAGAAATTCCTCAACAAAAAATTCGAAGTCCGAGGCATCCCGACGGCCGTGGTCATCGGTCAGTCGGGCCGTACGGTCACGACGGAGGCCCGGGACCTCATTAGCGCCCACGGCTCCGACGCGTATCCGTTCACGGAGGAACGATTGAAGCGTCTCGCGGAGGAAGAGGAAGAGATGGTAAAGGGGTGGCCTGAGAAGCTGAAGCACGATCTCCACGAGGAACACGAGCTTGTTCTCACTAGCCGTCGAGGCTACCTCTGCGACTCGTGCGATGGTTCGGGGACCGGATGGTCTTTTTACTGCAAGGAGTGCGATTTCGATCTCCACCCAAAGTGTGCTCTGGAGAAGAAGAACGAAGCAGGCCTTGAGTTTTCAACATCTACAGTGATGGCTGATGGCGATGTTAACGGAGTTACTCACGACCTGTCGACGCTCTTTTCCTCCGCCGAGAGGAGCTTCCTTGTCCGTAACAACGGCGATCAGGTTCGATTCTCTCGATCGCGTTTCATTTTTCTCTGTTATGTTGTTTCGATGGTCGTTAGATCTAAATCTTATCTTTTCCTTGTCGCGTTGTGTTTAGAAACGTGAATTTTTCTGTTCTACTTGGTGTTTATAGCAGCGTGGTTCGAATGTAATGTTGCTGGAATTTTAATTTTTGTCATTTAAATTTTAACTAATAGATCTTGGTTTTGATTCGTACGGTGGAGAATTAGGAAATAACTGTTTTAATTTCTGCAGCTTATTATGAAATCAGTACTTGTGATCAATAGAAAGATAATTCAATTTCTACTCCGTAGTGATCGAATTGCTCATTTTTCTCTTCATTAAACTGAACAGCTTTTTAAAAGTATATGTGTTCTTGTTCACGTGCTCTCAGGTTGAAATCGGTAGCTTGAAAGGCAAGACTGTGGGGATATATTTCTCGACATCTTGGTGCGGTCATTGTCGCAGTTTTACTCCGAAACTGATCAAATTATACCAAGAAATCGCTCCGAAAGGCGATTTTGAAGTGGTCTTTGTCTCTGACCATAGCGACGACGAGTCGTTCAAGGAATATTTCTCTAAAATGCCATGGTTCGCCGTTCCATTCTCCGACTTAGAGACTCGGAAACGACTGGTCGAGCTGTTCGAAGTGCAGGAAATTCCAAATCTCGTGATACTCGGTTCTGACGGAAAAGTTACAACCGAGGACGGGACAGAGATCGTGACGGAGCACGGCCTTGACGGTTACCCGTTTACCGAAGAGAGGCTCGATTTCCTGAGAGAGCGAGAAGAGGAAGCTAAGAGGAACCAAACCCTGAGCTCGGTTTTGGTCTCTGGCTCAAGGGATTACGTGGTCTCGAAGGATCTGAAACGGGTTCCCATCTCCGAGCTTGAAGGAAAGTTGGTGGGGATATATTTCACGGAGAATGCTTACCCTCCGTGCGTTGAATTCACCGCCGCGCTTGCCGATATTTACGGCAAGTTAAAGGAGAAAGGTGAGAGCTTTGAGGTTGTTTCGGTGTCTTTGGACCAGGAAGAGGAAGATTACAAAAAGGGTTTAGAGGTTGCGCCGTGGTTGGGTTTGCCGTTTCAAGACAAAGCATGTGAGAAACTTCTGAAATACTTCGAGCTCGAGACCATTCCGACGCTGGTTATATTGGGCCCGGATGGTAAGACTGTGAGCACCGATGTAGCCGAGACTGTTGAAGAGCACGGTATCAATGCCTACCCTTTTTCGAAAGAGAAGATGGACGAGCTCGCCGCGATTGAGAAAGCGAAACAGGAATCGCAGACGTTGGAGACGCTGCTGGTCTCTGGAGATAAAGACTTTGTGATCGGAAAAGATGGTTCCAAGGTACGAAAAATTAGAATATTTTTGATCTCACATCGAATCGAAAAGAAAAAGTGACTTAAGCATGAACAAGTACAATTGTTTATTAGTTTTGACAAAATAACCTTGGGATTCTTTCTCAACACTCAACGTATTTTTCTTGATTTCGATTAGGTTCCGGTGTCTGAACTCGTCGGGAAGAACATACTGATCTATTTCTCGGCTCACTGGTGCCGGCCATGCCGTAACTTCACACCCAATCTTGTCGCGGCATACCAAGCCATCAAAGCGAAAGACAGCGCGTTCGAAGTGATATTCGTGTCGTGCGACAAAGATGAGGCCTCGTTTGACGAGTACTACTCCGAGATGCCGTGGCTAGCCCTTCCTTACGGAGATGAAAGGAAGAAATTCCTCAACAAAAAATTCGAAGTCCGAGGCATCCCGACGGCCGTGGTCATCGGTCAGTCGGGCCGTACGGTCACGACGGAGGCCCGGGACCTCATTAGCGCCCACGGCTCCGACGCGTATCCGTTCACGGAGGAACGATTGAAGCGTCTCGCGGAGGAAGAGGAAGAGATGGTAAAGGGGTGGCCTGAGAAGCTGAAGCACGATCTCCACGAGGAACACGAGCTTGTTCTCACTAGCCGTCGAGGCTACCTCTGCGACTCGTGCGATGGTTCGGGGACCGGATGGTCTTTTTACTGCAAGGAGTGCGATTTCGATCTCCACCCAAAGTGTGCTCTGGAGAAGAAGATCGAGGAAGTGAACGAAGAAGAAGAAGAAGAAGAGGCAAAGACGGCAGAGGGTTATGTCTGCGAAGGCGATGTTTGCCGCAAGAAGAATCCATAGACGCGGTGATTATTTCTCTGCTTTGGTGTTTGGTTTTCGAAATGAAATGTGATTTCTCTGGTTTGGTTTGAAGTCAAGTCCTCTGTGCCTGGTTTTATTTAAGGTGTAACTGGAGTTTCAGTACTTGGTGCTTTAAGAATAAATTTGGGATGCTAAGTGTGCTCAGGACACTTATTAAGTTTGTGTAATGGTGTGATATTACAATATCTGGTGCTTGGAAATAAAGTTGTGATGTTTAGATTTACTAAACAATCTTACATTTCCCTTTTTTCATTTACGAAATAATAAAGGTGAGTTTGATTTTTATAGAAGATATTAATTATAATCTAAAGAGAATAATCTTGATATTTAACTCAGTACGGGTAGGTTTCAAAGCGGTAATTCAACGCAGCAAATGCCGTTCACAAATGAAAAATAATGAATAAATGGTTTCAAAGTTGAGTAGTTTTGGGATGGAGAAATTTCGTATCAAGAATGTACTTGTTACTTGCTATTTGCAAATGATTTGAAAATGGATTTTTGACCCAAATTTGACAAAAATATTTTTTCAAGGCATTTAAAGTTAATTTAAAAAAATTATTTTAAATTCTATCATTAAAAAAAATGTTAAATTTCATCGTGATTTATTGAAATGAAATAAAATTAAGGTAAATAGAGCAAACATCAATTATCTTTAGCAACGATTACAAAAAGAGTCGTCGTTGCTTTTTATTCAAATAAATCCCAAAAAATACAATCAAATACGATGCATTACGATCACCTTTGAATGTCATCGTAATTCGTTGTATTTTATCGTATTTTTCAGGATTTATACGAATAAAAAACAACTACTACTCTTTTTGTAGTCGTGTGCTCTATTTACATTAGTGTTGATTAATTCCATTAGATTATGATACATTATAAAATTCGCTAATGTGTATTATACCATTTGCAAATGATCTGAAAATGGATTTTTGACCAAAATTGGACAAAAATATTTTTTCAAGGCATTTAAAGTTAATTTTAAAAAAATATTTTAAACTCTATCATTAAAGAAAATGTTAAATTTCATCGTAATTTATTGAAATTAAATAAAATTAAGGTAAATATAGCAAACATCAACTCTCTTTAGCAACGACTACAAAAAGAGTCGTCGTCGCTTTTTATTCAAATAAATCCCAAAAAATACAATCAAATACGATGCATTACGAGGAATTATGATCACCTTTGAATGTCATCGTAATTCGTTGTATTTTATCGTATTTTCAGAATTTATACGAATAAAAAGCAACAATTATTCTTTTTGTAGTCGTTGTTTGCTCTATTTACCTTAGTGTTGATTAATTCCATTAGATTACGATACATTATTTGAATTTTAATATTTTCAATGATAGAGTTAAAAAAATAATGTTCAAATGCTTTGAAAGGATATTTATGTCTATTATTTGGTCAAAATTCCATTTTTGAATATTTTGCAAGTAAGAGGTCTATTGTTGATATTTCTCTTTTGGGAATGGCCATTGCTTACTAGTTACGTAATGTAATGTATAAACTTTTGTAACCGCTCGACTTGTGAATTTGAATAAATGGACGAGTTTTAATTCAAATTCTTGTTGCATATGAGACGTCCTTAAATTTTAAATATCTTGGAAAATGATAATATTTAAGGTCGATGAAATTTCGGAATGAAAATGTTCGAGTAATCCAATATTATTATTCGAAACATACTCGGAGATTTAAAAATCTCAAGAGTAAAAATGAATTCCGAAATCCCTTAAATATATTCAAGATAACGAGAAATAATAATAATTTTCTCGGTTATTTTTCAAGATTATTTTTAATTAATTAAGGACAGGATTGTGAGAGTTTATTTTGAAAGGACTTATATGCAATATTTTGAAGGACGAAAGTGAAAGAAAAAGAGAAGCAAGGGTTGATTTGAGAGAAACGTGGTGTGTCCTGATTGGGCCACTTGTGCACGCGTGGCAAAGAGTGAGGGTGCCACATGGCCACTTCCTCCTCAAATCATTGCCACCTCACCATTCTCTCTCTCTTCTCTATCTTCTTCTTCTTCCTCACCCTTCACTCGGCCGAAACCCACACCAAACGAGCAAACCAGGAAAAAGAAAAAAAAAAGAGAAGAAAAGGAGAACTCTCTCGGCCACCTCCGATCGCCGCCGATCCGTCATCACTGCCACCATCCCTCACCTCTCTCCTCCTTCTTCTTCTTCTCCGCGCCGCGCTATCGTCTCGCCGAGCCTCCACCGCGTGCGCTCCGGGCCGAGGAAACACAGCGCCGCCGAGCCCCCGACGTCGCCACCGCCACCTCCCACTCGTCTCTTCCCTCTCTCGCCTTCGCGCGTCACCGACCGCTGAGCCACCGCGCGCGCGTAGACCGAGCGACACACCGCCGCCGCGAGCTCGCCGTGACCGCCGCCGAGGAAGTAGACGCCGGGAACACAGCAATCGAGCGACGAGGACACCGAATTCGTGAGAATCTCGGTAAGAACAAGCTAAACTGAATTGATTTTTCTGAGAAATTAGGGTTTGAAATTCTGAATTGGGGATTTTCAAATCCGAGTTGATTTCGGTTAAATTGATTGGTTCTAAGTGTTCATTGAGCTTCGTGATTGACGATTATAGCTTGATTTTGTTTATTGAACTCGGATTTCTTAGTTTCGTCATGTATTTGGCCGAAAATGTGAGTTGGTTTGATTGGGTGTTTTTAGCCGAGAGTTTTTCCTGGTGTTGGATAGGATATGTAAGCTGATTATGTGAAACTTGGATGTTGAATCTGTTTGGTGTGAATTTGGAGTTTGTGGCCGTGTGGATTTCTTGGCCGTGAGTTTGTTTTGGTTATGTTTCTGGCCGTGTGTTTTTTCTGTTTGTGTTGATTTGTTTTAGCTGAGGCTGTGATGTTGAATCTGAGAACCTGTATGTTGGTTTGAGTGGTTGTTTTGGCTGAGTATGTTGTTTGGCCGATTGTTTGGTTGGTTTTAGTGTTGGCCATAAAGCTTATGTTTGTTTGTGACCGTGAGCTTGGTTTTGGCTGGCTCGGTCTCACTGCTCGTGATTATTTTTCTGAGCCTCGGTTTGAGTTTTGAGATCGTCTGTGTTGAGTCGTTGGTTAGTATGGTTTCGGTTTGGTGTTGGGTTCGGGATTTTTGGAATCGGGATTTGGATTGTGAAACTGATAAGGGTATGGAATTTAAGATATTAACTCGTCGTTGGATTCCAGGTTTGTATTACAGATCTTGACGGACGAACGGGAACCATACGAGTCAAGAGCGACGAGATCAGTTTCTGAAGATATCAAGTGATAGAGTTATCGAAATAAAGCTCGATTAACTCGTGAGTTTTAAATCGCTTATAGCGTTTAAATACTCTTAGATATGTACTTTCAGAATTTAAATAAATAATTTATGAATTATTTATTTAACGATGCTTATGAATTTAATTTAATTATTCGTTTGGAATTCTCGGTTATTTTTAATTTCGGATTATTTGATTTATTTAAGACTCGTGATTATTCGTTGAACATTATCTCGTATCACTCTCGATAGGAGGATACGCGAGTCTTGAATAAACCTCCGAAAAACCGGGGAATAATAAATTAAATTCTCGAATTCCGAACCGACTCTAATCCCGACAACGAACCCTATTATCTTTAAGTAAACTCGAATCCAATAACTAACAGATGTTCAACTCCGGATGCTAGTTCTCTCGACGTTCGACAAGTACCAAGTGTCTCGAAGAACGTGTGAAGCAAGACATCTTCAGGAATCGTCAAGCTTTCTGTCGAACAATTCCGGGTAAGTGTGGAGACATAAGTCAACTACTTACCAAGGGTATAATCCTGCTTGTTTGTGCATTTGCTTACTAGTAAACAAGAGTAGGTAAAAGCCTAAAAATGAATAAACTCGAAAGTTAAGGCTTCGGCCACTCTTGCTTGAAAACTTAGCTCGGGTTCGCCCGTTAGGTTCAAACGCTAACTTGAACCAGCCTTGTTTGCTTTGTGTGTGATTAGACTTCTCTTCTAACTCTAGGAAGTAGGTTAGAATCGAGAGGACGGAAGAGCGATAGACTCTCAAATTCAATCGAGAGTAGAGAGTTCGAAAGTCACATTTCGAGCTTTCAACTTAAAACACTAAACGAGCTTCAAAGGGAAACAATAATTTCTTTCGGGGTTTATCCCGTCACGCTCTTCCGTATATAAGTTTAACGTGTACGCTACTAGCTGCAGTGTACCCAAACTTTAATCTCGTGTCGGTGGTACTCACAAGTCCCTGACTTGTGTTTGGCGGGCCATGTCGGTCCGTGGGCCGAGTACTCGAAGCAATGGGTGAAGGTCGCGCATCGCGAGCTCATTGCTTGCTGGAAGACTCACCGGAAGCTGCCTTGAGCACACCGGGGCGTAGTGGGTGATGGTCGCGGTTCGCGAGCTCACTATGCCAGAGACCAGTGGCGCTGACGTCATGATGAAGGAAGTACCACTAGTGGATCCCAGACATGTGTTAAAACTTAGATCAGTTGACGACTGCTGCTCGAAGTTGAAAACTGGTCTCTAGTCGGACCGGAGGTTATAGCAGTGAGGAGTGTATAACCTTGCGGGACGGCTAGTATTCTAGGATGCGCGCTCATTAGTCACTTTTAGGTGATAGCTGCATCCTGCATTCTTGTTTGCTTGTTCGCACGTCACATGCTTTGCATTAGCTGCTTTTCTTTCATAGGCTAGACTCCCGCTTGCTGAGTCATTCGACTCATAGTTTTATGTCCCTTGGTAATGTAGATAAGGGCAAGGCGGCAATGTAGACGACCGAGAAGGAAACTGAGACGGGACGCGTATCTCTTGACCTACGGGCTATGGGTTCTGGCTCGGGAAGTAGACCTCTATATATATAATGTTTTGAGTAATCTCGACTCTTCCTTAAATAATATCCCGTGTATATATGTAAAGTCGGGAGCTTCTATGTACATATATATGTATGTATAAGGGTCGATATACGACTTCTAGTTCTAAAAGAAAAACGAAAAATTTCCCGAGATTTCCGATAACCACTTTTGTTGTAAACGTTTCCGCACTTTTAATAATATCGTATTTCGTATATTATATGTTTTGTAAATTATGTATTTACTTTAAATGTTTTGTTTACATTATATTATCCATATATGATATGCTCCCGCTACGTGATGTTGGTTCCGTCGAGTCGCGGCTTGCGGGCGAGGTGACGACGCTCGCGGGTCGTGACACGTAAGTTCCCATGTTAAATACCGGTAATTTTCTCATTTTCCATCCCAATTCAAATCAAGGTTTGAGATGCAATTTTTGAGTCTCGTGATTTACGGAAAATCGACAAGCCGAAAGATAATCGAATGGAAAAAAAATGTGGAAAAGGCAACTAATTTTCCGTTTTCAAATGGTGTTTTTGATGGAAATATGACATGCAGATGGAAAATCGAACGAAAAATAATGTTGTAAAATAAACTAATACATAAACACATGTAAATAAATTTAAAACAATAAAAATTATATACATCAAATATAGATGTTCCACACTTAAAGTCACACCACAAAATGTATCAAAGAAGGGAATAATAAGTGTTATAGTCAAACCACAATATCGCATATCATCATCAAATAAAGATGTTCCACACACATATAGCTAAAATAGAAAATGAAATGCATCAATAAAATCCTGATGAACGGTCCGGTTGGATAAAACTCGGTTCATTTTTTTGAAGCTTGCAATATTGGCACCATGTGAAATGTCCCTTGAACGATTGTTTTTGAACATGTCTGTCGTAGTCGACTTGATCATACCCCACGGCATCACTTATGAGTGGACATCTTGGTACACATGCTATAATATGCTCGGCATCGAATCGATCTACGCACACACCAAAAGTACGACACATACTTCTTTGCGTATTAACATGTGGCTGTGGTACTCCTATTGAATTAGGATAATGCTAAGAAGGACAAGTATATGAACCGTTACTCTGTGTGTCTGATGTTGTGAATGACATAATATCAAACTGAGACATCAAGTGATCGGCGTCGTAGTCACTATCAGAAGACATATACGATCCTATTCTTCGTTGTGTTCCGCCACAATAGTCATTATCAGAGGACATGTAGTGCGCCATTCCTCTCTGTATTCCACCTGTCGTAGTAAGACCCGGTCTCAAAGTCAAAGTATTCTCCGAGACTGTGAAATATGTAATATATTACTTTTCATATTATATATACATACATTGTTTGAGATCTTTAAACATTTTATACACTAACCTGTCATATCTTTGACGCATTACCCCGTGATAACTTTGTTCCATAGTCCAATTATCGTAAGGTTAGCTTCCACCACTAGCACCACCAAGGTCGTAATTACCACAAAAGCCACCACCTCCTCCATCGTCACCACTATCGAGACATCGTCCATCATCTGATGATCCATGCAAAGTCTAACCAACATTTTCACTCGATATCTGGTCTACATTAATGCCTTCGTTTCGAGCTTATGAGGCGACGTTTGGGTCGGAGTTCTGATTTTCATCATCAAAATGAACTGATCGGATCTTTTGAAGGAGTTCCTCATGGTCCACATTGCCCATAACCTCCATTAATTTAAAATGGACGAAATATTGGGCTAAAATAAATGAACAAATAGTACAGTGAAGGCCCAGGAGAACTTGGCGTGCCGACCAAGGAAGATGACGACAAAGCTGAAACGTCATCTAACTTGTCCAAGAAGACTCGGCGCAAGTCTTGGTCTCCCTCATCCTCGTATTTATATTTTATATATACAGACTCACGCACAGTCACTCACATTCGCATCAAGTGATTACAACAAATATATATTTAATCATACATAACTAAGAAAGAAGTCCTCGAGTTTTCAATATCTACAGCGATGGCTGACGGCGAAGTCAACGGCGTTTCTCACGACCTGTCGACGCTCTTTTCCTCCGCTGAGAGGAGCTTCCTCGTCCGTAACAATGGCGATCAGGTTCGAGATTCTCTCCTGATTTTTCCGATTGCGTTTCCTTTCCTTTGTTGCATTTCATTTCTGATTTTCGGTTGCCTCTGATATGAAATGAGAGAGAGAGAGAATCTTGCTAACCTATATATATATCAAATAATAATTTATATCAATTAATTTGTTAACATGGTCTTGATTTTGATTCGTAAGGTGGAGAATCGGGAAATCCTTTTTTAATTTCTGAAGCTACTATTAGTATTTTATTCAATCAAATGAAAAGTCAATTTCTACTTTGTCGTGATCAGTAATTTTTTTTTTTTAACTATTTGATCAGATTTCTCAGGATGCTCATTTTTCTCTCATATATTAAAAACTGAACAGCTTATGAAAAGGCTTAATATTAAAAAAAAGGTTGTGTGTTCTTGTTCATGTGTTGTCAGATTGAAATCGGTAGCTTGAAAGGCAAGACTGTGGGGATATATTTCTCGGCATCTTGGTGCGGTCCTTGTCGCCGTTTCACCCCGAAACTGATCGAGTTATACCAAGAAGTCGCTCCGAAAGGCGAGTTTGAAGTGGTCTTTGTCTCCGGCGACAGAGACGACGAGTCGTTCAAGGAATACTTCTCCAAAATGCCATGGCTTGCCATTCCGTTTTCCGACTCGGAGATGCGAAAGCGATTGAACGAGCTGTTCAAAGTGCAGGGAATTCCGAATCTTGTGATACTTGGCTCCGATGGAAAAGTCACGACCGAGGACGGGACGGCGATCGTGATGGAACACGGCGTTGATGGTTACCCGTTTACCCAAGAGAGGCTCGCTTTCCTGAAAGAGCAAGAAGAGGAAGCTAAGAGGAACCAAACCGTGAGCTCGGCTCTGGTCTCTGGCTCCCGGGATTACGTGATCTCGAAGGATCTGAGTCAGGTAAGTTTTTTTTTGTCTATTTTTGTTTTTGTTTTTAATAAATGGAAATTTCACGCTTTGGGTTTAATGAATGCATTTACAGGTTCCTGTCTCTGAGCTTGAAGGAAAGATGGTAGGGCTTTATTTCTCAGCGAACGCCTACGATCCGTGCGTTCAATTCACTGCCACGCTTGTTGAAATTTACAACAAACTCAAGGAGAAAGGTGAGAGCTTTGAGGTCGTCTCGGTGTCTTTGGACCGAGAAGAGGAAGAGTTCAAAAAAGGGCTCGAGAATGCTCCGTGGTTGGCTCTGCCGTTTCAAGACAAGACCTGTGAGAAACTCGTGCGATACTTTGAGCTCCGGACCATTCCGACGCTGGTTATATTGGGCCCGGATGGGAAAACCGTGAGCCCCAACGTAGCCGAAACCATCGAAGAGCACGGAATCAACGCCTACCCTTTTACGCAAGAGAAGATGGACGAGCTGGCCGCGATCGAGAAAGCGAAACAGGAATCGCAGACGTTGGAGTCGCTGCTGGTCTCTGGAGATAAAGACTTTGTGATCGGAAAAGATGGTTCCAAGGTACGAAAAATTAGAATATTTTTTTGTTTCTTCGTTCAAAATTGATCCCACATCGAATTGAAAAGATAAAGTGACTTAGCGGGAACACATATAATTGTTGAATAGTTTTGACAAAAACCCTAGTATTTTTTGCTCAACACTTGTAACGCATTTTTCTTGATTTCGATTAGGTTCCGGTGTCTGAACTCGTCGGGAAGAACATCCTGATCTATTTCTCGGCTCACTGGTGCCCGCCATGCCGTGGCTTCACACCCAAGCTTGTCGTGGCATACCAAGCCATCAAGGCGAAAGACAGCGCGTTCGAAGTGATATTCGTGTCGAGCGACAGAGATCAAGCCTCGTTTGACGAGTACTACTCCGAGATGCCGTGGCTAGCCCTTCCTTACGGAGATGAAAGGAAGAAATTCCTCAACAAAAAATTCAAAGTCCAAGGCATCCCGACGGCCGTGGCCATCGGTCAGTCGGGCCGGACGGTCACGACGGAGGCCCGGGACCTCATTATCGCCCACGGTTCCGACGCGTACCCGTTCACGGAGGAACGATTGAAGCGTCTCGCGGAGGAAGAGGAAGAGATGGTAAAGGGGTGGCCTGAGAAGTTGAAGCACGATCTCCACGAGGAACACGAGCTTGTTCTCACTAGCCGTCAAAGCTACATCTGCGACTCGTGCAACGACTCGGGGACTGGATGGTCTTTTTACTGCAAGGAGTGCGATTTCGATCTCCACCCAAAGTGTGCTCTGGAGAAGAAGAATGAGGAAGTGAAAGATGAAGAGGCAAAGCCGGCGGAGGGTTATGTCTGCGAAGCCGGTGTTTGTCGCAAGAAAAATCCGTAGACGCGGTGATCATTTCTCTCTTTTGATTCAAAACTTCACTACTTTGGTGTCTGGTTTTCGATTTGAAATGCTATATCTCTGGTTTGATTTGAAGTCAAGTCCTTAGTGCCTGGTTTTCATTCGGGGTGCAAATGAAGTTTGTGTTACAGAGTGCAAATCTAGTATCTGGTGCTTAAAAATAAATTTGTGATGCTTAGTGTGATATTTCAGTGTGATATTTGTGTTACAGAGTGCAAAACTAGTATCTGGTGCAAATCCAGTAACAGTGTGATATTTCAGTGTTTGGTGCTTGAAAATAAAGTTGTGATGTTTAGTGTGTTCAAGTTACTTGTAGTCTTCTGCCAATAGTCTCTTTCCAATTCACTCTAACAGACACACACACACACACACACATATATATATATATATATATATATATATATATATATATATATATATATATATATATATATTGTAGTCTGTTATAGGCATTTTCCAACTATCTGGCACTTGAAGTTATCATCATCCTTAACAATGGCGACCAGATTTAATTTTCTGCCTTTTCTCAATTATCATCATCCTCATATGGCCTCGCATTTTTTTTTGTCAAAACATAATTTAGAAATTGCCTTCTGTGTTATCTATTGAAATCGATATAAAGCGGAATGCAAGTATTCAAATTATCCGTTTAAGGCTCATCTTCACGGACATTGAAAAAAAAAAAAAAAAAAAAAACCTTTGAATTTTTCTGAAAAATCACGCATCAATCGGAGAACGATTCAATAGTATCTTCTAGAGAAACCCCTTAGGCAGCCTCCTATGTAACCAATAAACATATGAAGATGAAGTTATTGTAGATTTCCTCGAGTGGCTATTCGGACATAGAACTCAGTTGGAAAAATGATCAGATGATAATGTTGTCGAGTTCATAGTCCTTGGAGCGTGCAAGACAATAAGCAAAGCTTTCCATGGCCATTGAATTATCGAGCTCTTGTGACGAAGGCTCGTTGAATTATGAACGGACTTGGATTACTACGAATTCTAGTAGGAAGGTGGAGTGAGAGTAGCTCGGGATTTTGCTCAAGAGTCATTTTTGGAGATACCCTCTTGACAAGCCAAAGCCGATTCGACTTTGGAGTTGGAATGTGAAGCCGTGAATACATCAATCTATCCAATAGGTAATCTAAGATATGGATATCCAATCGAACGCGAACTTGGTGGTCAAAGCTCCTCGGAGGACGGAGTTTGCTCGGATTGGAAGCTGTCACGAGCGAGATGCGTCGTTTGTTATTAATTGCCTCAAATTTTTTTTTTTTCAGTTTATATTCTTAGAATTTGTAAGATTCTAGTTCACAATGTTTGTAAAAATTAGATTTGTAAAAAAAAATTCTATGTTTTGCTTACCCGTATAGGCTATTTTTTGTTCTTAAATAGATAACTACTATAACATCTATCTAATATAGGATGGAATATAACACATTTTTGCTCACTACTAGTTTTAGGAAAGTCCTTATTTATTTATTTATTTTTTAAATATGATGTCGTTTGTGGCATCTATTATGGCTTAAAATTAACGACAATGAAAAAAAACTAAAACTAAAAATAAATAAAAAGCATCTCCCAAAGACCAATGCAATGCGCTTTGTACTTTAGCTTAGTAAAAAGGCTCTCCCTCCTCAAGAACAAGAAGCTATATATATATACACATATAATTATATATATATATATGGGCTCCATTAGTTGGGAGATTTTTTTCCCTCAATAGCCGAGTAGGTAAACTGCAACCTTGACATCTCTAAAAAAAAAAAAAAAAAAAAAAAAATCCTTTTCACCATTCGAGTCTTTCTCTCTTCTTTCTTCCTCCTAATAAAAATATTTTCTTTCTTTCGGGTACTTGTACTACTAGTCTTTCTTTGGCTTACTCGTTTGTTTCTTTCTCATTCTCTGCCTCAAAAATACACAATCATACAATAAAAACAAATAAAGATGGCGAATTCAGTTTGCGATGATTACGACCCCAAAATGTCCGGTCTCGCGTTTCAGAAAAACGCTCTCGAAAGCCCATCATCGTCGTCGTCGTCGTCGTCGGGAAAGATAAGTCCGGCGATACTCTTCATCATAATAATCGTCGCCGTCATATTCTTCGTCTCCGGCGTCCTCCACTTGCTCGTCAGACTCCTCACTCGCCGGCGACGAGCCACATCGCCGGCGACCAACCCCGCCCGAGAAGAGGAAACCATCTCGGAGAGGCAGCTCCAACAGCTCTTCCACCTCCACGATTCCGGGCTGGACCAGAGCTTCATCGACGCTCTCCCGAGGTTTCTGTACGGAGAGATTGACTCGTCGGAAGTCAAACAGCACTTCGACTGCGCTGTCTGTCTCTGCGAGTTCTCGGCGGCGGACGAGCTCCGCCTCCTCCCGCCGTGCTCCCACGCCTTCCACGTGGACTGCATCGACACGTGGCTCCTCTCGAACTCCACGTGTCCGCTCTGCAGAGCCTCCCTCTCGCTCGACGACCCGGTCTTCTTCTTCGGAGAGGACTCAGACCGTCCGTTCGCCGGAGGAGAAGAAGAAGAAGACGAAAAAGAAGAAGAGGAAGGTCAGATCCGGAAGAGAGTCATGTCGGTCCGGCTCGGGAAGTTCAGAAGCGTTGAACGCGACGGAGAAAAGTCAACGGGCGATGATAGTACTGATAATAAAAACAAATCTGGTAGTAGTAGTAATTTGGGGGTGGATTCTAGAAGGTGCTATTCGATGGGGTCGTATCAGTATGTGGAGGCTGATTCAGATTTGCAAGTCGTGGCTTTGAAATTGAGGCCACGAACACAGAGTCATAATAAGAAAGAAGAAGAAGGCTTTTTTGGGAATGGGAATGGTGATTCCGAGGGAAAGAGGATTATGAATGTGAGGAATAAAGGAGAGAGCTTTTCAGTGTCCAAAATCTGGCAATGGCCTAGGAAGGAAAAATGTCCAAGCTCATCTCATGAAGAAGAAGAAGAAGAGCCTCGTTTGAGCAGGTTTCCATGGAATAACAGATCTCAAGTTTCATGAATTTTTTTTTTTAATTTTTAATTTTTTTTTTTTTTTACTAGTGATAGTATACAGTAGTAGTGACACGCAATGTTTCTTTCGTTCTTTTGAGGTTGGATTGGAATTACTTTTTATGACAAAAGTGGGGAATGTAACTTTATCTTTTCCGAGAAAATTCCATGCATTTAGTAAGCTCCACTTTCACTCACATTTGGCTCTATTGTTTCTTGAGCTTCATGTTTTTCTTTGCTAATGTGCAAGATATCTTAATGAAAATTATTAGATCTTTAAATGGGTAGTTGCTACCGTAGTTCTTGTTATTTCTCAAATCAATATCTTTTAGAAAAACAGTGCTTCATGCCCATGTGATGGTTATCAACCAACAATGAATTTAAAAAAAAGCTTACTACTTTGTTGGCCCCAAGTACTAATTTGGTTTTTAAGTATAAAGTTATGATTACCATGCAAGTCTTATCATAATATTTCTTTTTGGATGCGTTTGGGTAATCTCTACAATGCTTTTTTTCTCTCTTTTTCCTTTATAACCTTTTACTTATTTATATATTGTTTTCTGATCTTCCTTGAAATTTCACATGAGAATCAACAACCTATGATATATTAGTAGTTTACAACTTACAAGCAAATGTTTAATCAATCGATTGGCAGCATATGGTCCTTATGATCAATTTTTTTTTTCGCAAATTACTTTCTCGGTAATTCGAAACTCTTCTCGCTTACCAATTGAGTTAACCCCTCTTATCATTTATGATCAATTTGAGAGTTATATAATTGATATAGGACAGTTTGTGGGATTGGAAAGTATTGAAGAATTTTCGGTGAAAATAGTTGAAACAAGAAGAAATGTTGTATATCCTCTTATTTGTTGGCTCGTTTCGTTGACATTAATTTTACAAATTTATAACTAAATAAACCACCTAAAATAAGAGATTTGTTAAATAGCAAACTTTTTGTAAATTTTAAATAAATAACTATGACTTGACATCTCCTGGATAGTTTATGGTTTCTAGACTTGCCATTGTGTTTCACGTTAGTTTTTGTAAATTTTATAAGATATTTGTGTCAATTTGGACTTGTACGTAAATGAAATTTTGTAATCATTTACTATAAAATTTACAAAAGGTTGGCCATTTACTAGACGCTTAATTTTATCGGTTACCATATTTATTGAGAAGCGAGTGTTTTCAATCAAGTATGAGAACTGTGAATAATTGACTACGAAATTAAATGGGAGAACTATATGGATGAATGATAATTTACTTGTAATATATATATATATATATATATATATATATATATATATATATATATTTGTGTGTGTGTGTTAAGTTTGATAATAAAGCTATTATACAACAATTTCAAATTATAAGTATTCGGCAAGGTTAATTACCAATTTTCTTTTCTTTTTGAATAGCTATTTATTTTTGTATGGACAAATGAACATTATTATCTATATTATAAATGTTTTCGCCCCCCTAAATGAGATTCCCGGTTTTGTGTATATATATATATATATATATATATATATATATATATATATAATGTGGCGGGGTCTTTGAAAAGGGCTTGGAGAGACTCTTGTGAATCAAGTTTTTTGTGGGGTCAAAGTAAGTCAAATGGTTGCGTCTATTTTGTGTTGTAGAGCTTGTAGTTTCTTCAGAATTCAAATTGTTCTATATATCTTTGAAGTAAAAAAGAAGAAGAAGAGGGTAACAACACAACTCCAATTAATGGTGGATATATGTTATGACCCCAAAAAAAACAAAGAATCCAAAATCATATGTCCTCTCTTTCTCTCTGTCACTTTCTTTCTATTCCCTGGGTGTACCGGATAAAATATACTACAAAATATTTGACAAACATGTAATTGTATTTTTCTCAAGAGGACATGTGATTGGAACAAGGAATTTTTTTTATTCCTACAAACTTAGATGAAAGCAATAGATCAATGATATTGGATAATAATTAAGCACAGACAAACAAGGTATCCTTTTATATGCGGTGCTGTTGAACTTGAGTATATATATTTGCATGTGTATATTTATTTTTTTGGCAATAATTACTAATTATTATAATTGATGTAAAAATTACGATAATATTAAAATTAATAACGAATGACTAATAAATTACACAGTTTCATGAGGTACGTAATTAAATAAAGTTTTAAATTCCAAAGCTCACACAATTATTAAACGTTAATGTTAAAGATAATAATGTCACCAAAATTAGCCGTTGGGGGATGTTTCTCGTATCTCTAGCATTTCATTTATTAGCTTCATGATAATGCTAAATTTATATCTTAATTTAGTTAATCATTAACAATCAGGCATGAAGCCACCTTCAACCCCTGACTTCATTTTTAAAAAAATTGAAAGTTTATTATAATCACTATAATCGTAATTTAATTAAAATACAACAAAATTTTGCATATAGCACTACATACAGTACTTCTTTCAAGTATAAAATTTGCACTTTTATTTACACAGAAATTCAAAACTCGCACAAAAAAGACATGCAAAACACCGGTTTAATTACGTCTTGGACAAAAAAAAAATACCATAAGTGAAAGATAACTGTAATAACAATGAGGAGTATATCTTTTATAAGTTTAATGATATAGAGGGCCACTTTTCTTTTTCTGTGAAAATATTTGTATAGCCTTTTAAATATATATCAAAACATTAATATTATAAAGTTATATTCATGAGTCACAATTCACACCTTAAATTTTCCAGCCTAGTCTATCCCTTGATAACAATGGTGTTGTCCCTCTACTTGATGAGAGAAACGTAGTGTAAATGTAATACAAATGAATTAGCTTAAAGCAACCTGATAATTGAAATTAATAAATAAAATTAAAAAAAAGGGACCACATACTTTTGTTTAGTTGGGGGAAGTTGGGGTGGTTCCGGGGATGATAGATTTGTTTTTGTCTCACATATATATATATATATATATATATATATATATATATATATATATATATATATATGCAAACCACTGACAAATTAGTCTTACAGATGAGAATTACTAATATTGGGAAGAAACCAACGAAGCAAAAAAGAAAAGACAAACATTAAGACAGTGCTCCTTGGTGTTGTTGGTGTTTTAAATAGAGTCATTATTAGTATTACCATATATAAGAAAATCAAAAGCATTCTAGAAAGTTAAAAACAATGTCCTCTTTTCCAAGCAGTTGAGGAAACTTGATTAGCCAATAGCCATTGATTTGTGGGGGCTAATACAGTGAAGAACCCAAGGAAATAAAATGCATTTGACTCAATTTCATGATAACGAGATGTTAATTACATTTACATCTTAATATATATTTGTAATAGTCCTTAGATCTCTAAAATGATTCTGAGATCCTCTGTAGTATTTCTTTCGAGTTGTATTTTTTTTGTGGTCCATTGAAAATTCGTTATGAAAATATACGGTATCGATTTTTACGGTTCGGAAAGTCTCATATCCCGCAAATATGAGATATATAGGATATGATGTGACCAACAATTCTCATTTTCGAGTTCAATATGACCAGCTTTATCTGTCAAAACGTGGCTCGAGGGACATTCATGTGTCACCATTGTCATACCAACAGTCGTATTGTTTGATGATTCGATTTTTTATTAGCGAACATTTACATTGTTTGTACAAAAATGTCCTTTGACGATTAAGTCATCGATCTGGCTAATAATTGTCTTATTTGACTATCAATTTCATAAAGGTTCGAGTCTTGGCCGTTTATCGTCGCAAATCGACAAATTTCTCCATATAAATCGAATTGGGTTTGGAGAATTATTCACACATTATTAAAAAAAATCTCTTTCTCAAGCACTTTTTGTTGAGATAAATACTTGTTTCGACTATAATTTTGATTAATTCATGTGTTATTATAGTGCGATATACTTCGTGAAACCTTCACAAAGTTTCGCAGATGCAATCGACACGTAGAGAACAAAAACCACGTCGTTGTCTTTGTCCAATTCTTAGGCAAGTCTATGTCTCCTTATATTTAGTTTTTTTCTCGTTCTTTGTGAGACTCACTTAGATCATTATATTATTTTCATACTAGTTATAGAACATTATAGTGGACAACTAAGATACCAAAGCTAGAACAACAAACATCGATGGCGGGGATGACGACTTGCCAAGGACATCATAGCACGCCCCGAAATAAAAAGAGAAATTGCTTAATTTGCCACTAATTTCATAACATTTTCTCATTTTCCACCAAAAGACTAATTTTTCCCAAAATGTCACATAGATGTCAACAATGTTGACATCTAATAGTGAAGGGCAAACATAGATGTCAACATTGTTGACATAAATTGTGGCATTTTGGGAAAAATTAGCATTTTGGTGGAAAGTGGGAAAATGTTATAAAATTGGTGACAAATTAGACAATTTCTCAAATAAAAAATCAATACACATACCCGGAGTATAGGAAATTGTTCATGGTATGAGGATTTTTTTTTTTTTTTTATCAGAATGGTACGAGGATTCAAACATCACAATATGAGAGTTCACCAAAAGTACGCGGAGGAAACTATCAATTAGCAACCAAATCAATAGGCCCACATTCCTCGATCACTCGATCATCCTCGTGAGAAGACTTTCGGTCATCAAAGAAAAGAGCCAAGCAAGAGTAATGAACTTGTTGTTCCAAATCAAGATAACTTGATTAGTCAAGATTTTGTTATTTTGTTCCTAAATTGAGGACGTTTTGTCCATGAACCGCCGTAAGGACTTGATTTGATTCCTTAGAAAGAAATTGTCATTGTCGAGCTCGATTGTTATTGCATGAACAATGACCACATGCCCCGATTTTCGAAGAAGTAGATGAAGGAGATTGTAAATTTGTAATACCATGATAACATACTCAAGATAAAACTACTGATTTCAAATATACAAATTCTGATATGCTCGACTGATCTCTGTAATTCTGCCACTAAACAAGTCTTAAATGAGTCCACTCCAGTATAGATAGCTTGAAACTGAGGCTGTAGCGAAGGATTAGATTAAATAAAAAAAGGTCCAACTCATAATATATGTGAAAGATTAAATAAACCATGTTAAGTCCATGTTCTTATAATTAAATTAATAAAAATAGTGTATATGAAATTCAAGTTTGAATTTGTTACTAGAAGCAATTTTTTCATCTAATTCAGGTAGTATCACTCATAATCCTTTGCCAATAATACTTTAGGCTGATACAATAGCTTCAAGACTACTAAGCTTTTCAAAATGTCTGTTCAAAAGGGATTAGAGTCACAGATTATGTACTTCTTCGTCGGGATTTCACATCACCCGGGCTTGCGCATAAATTTCCAGCTAAGCTTTCACTAGATCTTCATGGCGGAGAAAAAAAAACCCCCATAACCGGCCCAACAAAATCGTCTCAAGGTTCTATCGATATCCTCACAAAAGGATTTAAGGACTTTAAAAGTGCACATGGAATATAAGAGAATACCATTACGAACCGAGGCCACGAGAATATATCGACCCACATGAGATAAAATTAAGCTTGCACTTTCAATTTTCGAGGCAGTTCTGATTTTTTTTTTTTCATAAAAACTCAACATCTTTTGGACGGCTTCTAGAGAGGAATTAACGCCGGATTTCTGCGATGCCTTTCTCTTTTTTTAGTTTATTCATTCCAAGTTTTCGAGTGCCAAGAAAATGATTCCCGACTTGCCAATACTAATCTCTTGGCCCAACCAACTAGAAAAATTCTTCAAAAACTTGAGGATTGTAGAAGCTTGATCTACCATAGCCCGAGCAAAAAAGAAAAGTGATGTTAAGATCGAACAACCTTGATTCCGTGAAGATTCTTTTCTCTATGGGCCTCGTGAAGGAGATTGGATATGTGAAAGTATCATGGGTTCCATCTCAAAACTAACTGGCAATGAGATTTATGACCCTTTATTTAAAAAAAAAAAATCATGACTTTTATAAACTCTTGTTAGTTCTCGTTCACTTTTAATATGAGACTTTGTCAACCAATATGCATTCGACACGGTCATGAGTCTTACTCAAGTCCAACTTCACGACCATAAGTCCAACAAAGCCTTTTCTTTTTCTTAATGTTTTGCATGATATTTCGAGATAAGACCGAGTTCTCGGTTATCCATTGGCCTGATACAAAAGTGTCGATCGGTTGGAGGACTAATTAAATCTCCAACCAATGGTTTAATCTGATTCACCAACAACTTGGCAAAAAAAAAAAAAAAATTGTAGGAATTTTTGCATCTTAGCTTTATTGGGTGAAACTTATCGAAAGTCACTGCGTTTTCATATTTGGGGACGACACACAAGAATGTCGGATTCATGGCTGGCATTTCACTCTCCTATGGTTAGATTGAGTTTGTCCATAAAAAAAAAATTAATTTTTATGTGTACATAACACATTACAATGAATCAGCTTTTGAAGTATGGCAATTGAAAGTTAATCAAATGACTTGTATGTGGTTACAATAGAGGATTGTTACTTGTAATATATTCTTTTTTCTAAGTTATTTTTTTCGCACAATATAAAAATTCTCATCTAAAATTGTTCCGCTTTTACAATTTTTCGTAACACCTTGAACAAGTTATATTCCCAATATAATAACGTGAAAGTTTCCTTTATACAATTATTTTAGATAATTTTTTTACATTATTATAATAACATTCAGGCTTTTTCTTAGGTTTATAGTATGGGATTATTCCTAAACTATGACTTTCTCAATAGTTTTGGACCAAAATCCAATATCTCTAATTTAATCCAAAAACATGACTTGCTTTTTTACACAATTACGTTTTTATCCTTTTATTTCTTTCAATTTTTTCTCATTGCTTTTTTTTATCCTTTATTTCTTTTCTTCTTCTGCGTTTCTTTTCTTCTTCTTCTTCGTTCAAAATCTCTCTCTCTCTCTCTCTCTCTCTTGCGTCCAAAAGAAGAAGAACTCCGTCGAGGCTTATCACGGGGGTTTCAAACCCCTAAAATTAGTTTGGGGTTCTCGTGGTTTGTCGCCGAGTTGAGCGAGGAAGAAGAAGAACGAGAATTCGGGAGAGAGAGAGAGAGAGAGTGAGAGTGAGACGGAGTTGAGCTCGCGGAGGAAGAGGAAGAGAACCCACCGAGGAGACGAGAACGCCGCGCGTCGCCGTGGAGACCGACCGGGAAGCGAACGCCGGGAAAGGAAGAGAACCCACCGAGGATAGTGAATTTCACAGGAATTGGGTAAGAAAAATCTGAAAATTTCTGGGTTTTCGTTGAAGATTTATTGACATTGATGTCAATAAATATGCATTTTTATTGACATTAATGTAAATAAATCTTCAACGAAAACCCAGAAATTTTCAGAAACTTTTCAAAATTATCCAGAATCAAATCTTCAACGAAAACCCAGAAACGTTGAAGATTTATTGACATTAATGTCAATAAATATGCATTTTTATTGACATTAATGTCAATAAATCTTCAACGTTTCTGGGTTTTCGTTGAAGATTTATCTTCAACGATTCTGGAAAATTCATTTGAAGATTTATTGACATTGATGTCAATAAATATGCATTTTTATTGACATCAACGTCAATAAATCTTCAACGAAAACCCAGAAATATTCAGAAACTTTTCAAAATTATCCAGAATCCCGAGAATCGTTTTTTCTTTGATTTTTTAACTTTAAAAACCACAGAAATTCTACGCGGAATCCATGGCGGGCTGTTCCGGCGGACACTTCGAGGTCGCCGTAGCCGGGATGGCCATGGGCTGCTCTTCGGCGGCCATGACCGTCGTTCCCAGGAGCTTCAGCGTCGGAGATTATTTTGATTATTTTGGCCGAAAAATCAGGGTATGTTCATTAGAAATTGGGGGTTTTGATAATCTTGAGAATTGTTGATATTGTGAGTCGATTTTGTGTTTGGAATTATGCTTGGGATTGTTGATTTGGGCTGTTTTCGAATTTTGGATGAATTTACCATGGATTTGCTGATTTTTGGACGTGTTTTGGACTTGGCCGTGAGACTTGACCGTGTATGCTGTTTTTTTTTTTTTTGCCGTGTGTAACTGAGTTGTTATGGATTTTGTTTGGTCTTCTTTTAATTTAAATTAATGTCAATAAACATTGGAACTTATTTGTATTAATGTCAATAAAAAGTCACAGTGAGTTATTGAGGGTATTTTTGTACTTAAAGAAAATAGATAGTCATAGTTTAGGATTAAATTGAACTTATTTGATTTTGGTCCAATAACTAATAAGTTTCCTCCAAAATAGCACTATATTTCGTTCTTTTCTTTCTTTTCATTATGTTCTAAGCATCAGATTGGTATTGTGGTTAGAAATAAATTATGCAACTCGATGGAATCCGGCTCTTACTCAATTCAACCTATCTTGATTATTGATTAGATTCAGAATTCAATAATTGTATAAAAAAAAAATGTGTACTTTTGGGCCATATTAGGCGGTTTACAATGTTGCTCTGGACCTTTTTCCGGTCCAATTTCTATATTACCAGCCAAGTCCAAAACTTTTTTTTGTTCAAAAGGCCCAAAAACATTTCAAATACTCTTTTTCTCGTTTATTCTTTTTTTTTTTGTTCAAGCAAAAATTAAAATATTTCTATTTCCTTATATTTGGATTTGCTAAACAAGGTTTACGTATTTATTTTTAAAATAGTGTCAGTTTCAAAATCATTTCACAAATAATATAACTGTAAAAAAATTATTTTACAGTATTTTTTATTAAATGAAATTATAAACAGTAAACAAAGTTAAATAGAACCCAAAACAATAAACACATTATTTAAAAAAATCTATAAACTTCAAGAAAATAATTTTTTACAACATTAAACACACTATTTTCGCGATAAAAAATTTAAACACACTATTTTCGCGATAAAAAATTTAAACACAATATTTTCGTGATTAATTTTAGAAAAAATTACCAGTTGAGATTTTTCTTTTTATTAGACTCGGGTATGAGTTTTTTTTTTTTTTTAATAGAAGATGTAAAAATGTATAAATTTTTCAAAAAGACATATTAACAATCTTTTTATTTCTTCTTCTTATAGAAATCCATAATGCATAAAAGAGCATTGGCATAAAATTTTAATTTGTTTAAGACAACATATGTGATATTAAAAAAAAAGGCAACAATATCCACATACAATTTTACTGAGATGCATCATAAAAAGACTCCTAAAAATGTTTATTTATACAAAATTTAAATACACGTATCTCTTGCCTACAAAACATTTATAATCACCATATATTCAAGTCCAATTATCGCCATGATTTAGTTGATCATTTTCCGCTTTACATTACAAATAAAAAGTTATAACGCTTTTTACATGTCAAGTTCTATCACTTTCTACGCATTGAATGTTGCCATGATATGCTGTACGTACTCACAAGTTTCACGTGAATAAATCCATTTTTTGCGTTTCTAGTCCTGTCTCGACTCGTTCTTTTGTGTTTTTGAACTTTGAATTATATTTCTCTCTCTCCTCATCTCTTATCTATACAGATTACAGACCACGTACGTCCCTTCACATGCATCGCCCATCTCACACACTGATTTGAGCCAAAAATATATATTAGGAGGACTAATGTGTAAAAACAATATGAGCCCTAAAACTGCGGGGACAGAGCCAAAAAATGTTAATTAAGGGGGATTAATGTGTAAGAAAACTTACAAGGACTAAATTGTAAATTGTCAGTACTCCCCTAAATTATATACCGGCGACCAAGCACCAAACCGCCAAATCGTGAGTGGGGGCTATATCCCAACAAAATATTAGAGGTTTATTATTAAAAAAAAAAAAAAAAACCATAATTATTCTAGACAAAATACGAGTAACAAAAACAAAAATGGATACAAACATATATATATATATAATATATATATATATAAATAAAATCTTGTCGTAATGTTAGACTTCCCTATAAAAAAAAACAATGGATTCATCGTGTATTAAACGCCTGGTGTGGGTAGAACTCAGATTCAGAGGTGCTTGACTTGAAATTCATCGATAAATTTAAGAAAATATCACTAGATTAAGGGTCAAAGGGTTGACCATTCGGTTAAAACAGTTATGTATTCTTTTTCCACCATTGTTTAGTATTTATTTTTGCCGGAATAATCTCAGTCCTTTTTAGATATTATTTGTTTTTACGCTATTACATTTGTGCATCTAATCAATATAATTCATATTGTTACTAAATTTATGAGTAACATTATTTGTTACATTAGACTATATATAATATTCATACACAAAAACTTGCAAAATGTTTTTAAGTGACTGAAGATTTGATCATTATAAGCTGAGTTGTATCGTACGTGTTATTATGCAATGAATTTTATTACATATATACTGACACTCGAAGTTATATTCTTAATAAGTTTTTTAGTTGCTATGAATTACCTTGGACAAACATGTGTGACCTCCTACGTTAAACATCCCTTATTAGTGACATAACTTTGGATTCCCCAACATTGCCCAAAAAACTTTCATGTTCACGAGACAATCATACTCCAAAAAGTAATTTAGAGTGTGTTTTATTTTGCCATAATAACTTTGTTAATTTGATTTAATGGGGAACTTAATTTTACATCAGTATATATACATATATATATATATATATATATATATATATATATATATATATATATATATAAACATACACACACGCGCGAAAAATAGATCTATGTACACGAATCGTAGTAACAATTAAAGAATAGAATACATATATGACTGGAATAAATTGCTTATATAGATGCGAAGGAGATATACAGGGATAATGGTAGGCCATGGAATTCACGTTCTTTGGTCTGATTTTCAGCTACAAATTGTCATACGTGATTTTTCTCCAAACATTTGGAATATGTATATGTATGTATGTGTGTTGTGTATATATATTGAGATATACCTTGAGAATGGTGGCTCAAAGAGAACCTCATATTTTTGTCTGATTTATTGTCCTTTGTCCAGGTGGTCTTTGCTTAATCATTGAATATTTGGTGGTTGTTTTCACAAACTATATACATCATATGTATATATATATATTATAGTCGGTCTTCTTGACTTTTATTCATATTTGTAAAATTATGTTTAATTTAATTAACTATTATCATCTTAAAACTACTATTGGAGCTGTTAGACGTCCAAATACAATATCTATATCAATCAACCATGCGTCCACGACAAAGTAATATACGTATATTTTTTTTCCTTCATTTTTTAATTTCTTGTAATAATTTCAGTAGAGTAGGGTATATGTAGCAATTACTCTACGTCCCTCCCTATAAACATAGTGGCTACATTTTTTGAAATAGTTAGAGCTTCGTAGTTCTAGGTATCATCATCATGATTCACATGCATTTGCATATAGTAATAAATATAGCTACTAAAAACATATTGAACCTGTATCAGGGTAAATAAATTTACTGCATGAGTAAATTTCTCCAACCGACAAATATCCCTGAGCAATATTTGAGAATAATGTCTCGCGAAATTTTCAGACACAGTAACTTTTAGTACAAAATATATGAATCGATCGATGCGGGAAAAAGTGGATAAGATATTATTCTCTCATCTAGTTTAATAAGCATTGTATGTGTTATATTATTTTCATAATACTGATATGTCTCGGAGCCTCTGTAAATGCATGGTTTGAAAGAATATACGTACAAGTGTACAACTCACGTCTGGTTTATATAAAGGCATATTCAGGTCCAACTCATTCCGAAATAATTTATTCGATAAAATGCTTAATAAATGTAGCAAAAATTAAAGTGAGGTTTATTTAACTTTCTTCGTTCAGAAAATGTTGACTCGGTGAACAAGATAAGTACCGAAAAAGTTAAAACTTAAAGTAACATCCTCTTATTCATATCAATTGGGTAATAATATCTCTTGTACTCCCTTACATTACTCTTCTCCCCAATTAGTTTTGAAATGTAATCTCATACTTTAACACAATATATATATATATATATATATATATATATATATATATATATCTTTTTATCTATGTATAACATATAAACAATTGTTTAATTTTACTTGGGATTCTCAGGTGTGTCAACTTTGGACAAGCTCATAGATATATATCATTAAAATTCCTATGATTTTAATACTGGCCCATCTTAAAATGTTGATATTTTTTAATTATCTTTTACCTTAATTTAGTTGTTATATTACAGTTATATGATGGGGGAGAAAATTAAAGAAATGAATAAATTGAAAGTTATTAGCCAATTAACACCTTATCATTACGTTTTTTTTTTCTTTCACGCAGCCAAAATAAATTAATTTCTTCACGTTTGCATTCCGAGTTTTTTAATTTAATTGTCTTAATTAAATCTTATGTACGCATTTACTATAGATGGGTAGCGTCTCAAATTAAAGTTAAAGGAAAAGAACTAAAAAGGGGCAAAAGAACAATATGATCAGGGAAAGAAAAATAAAATAAATACCTATATTACTTTCATAAATGTTGTTTATAACTTGTAGCTTACCAAACAAACTCTCACAACATGTATTTCATGATCTCGGTTCAACATATACATATATACATATAAGCTGAGAAGAAGAGATGTTGTGACTTAAATTATGATCTTTATACATGTAGCTTAATTATTGAAACAATATTGTTAATTAAACAACGGTTAATTAATTAGTTTGATAGGAGACGGTATGGGAACCAGTAAAAACTTTTTATGTATATATTACTTTTAAATCCTAGAATAGAAATGATGAAAAATAATAATAAGAACAGCTAGCTAGCAGGAGAGGAGAGCTATAACATATATTTATATATAGACAATCAGATATAGCTGTCTTCATGATTCTATTGACGTCAAAAAGGAGAGGATGATGATAAGTTCATATATATATATATATATATATATATATATATATATATATATATATATATATATATATATATATACTTGACTACTTGTAGTACCTAATTTAAAATTTAACTTAATTACCTTACTTATTAACCTTTCAAGCATAGTATAACATAAATGCATATATATGACGCAGAAAAGCTATAGATAGATCAAAAGAAGGACTTTGATATCAAATCATATATTCCACTGATTTTCTTTGCATCCAAGTCCAATACACGAAAATGAGAAATAATAAATATCACTATATAATATATATTTCATAAATATATAAATTAATTAACATATGATATGAGTACTAGAAGGAAGAAGAATAAGAAGAAGAAAAAAAACTTTTAACTACCAAAAAGTACTACAAAAACAACAAGAGATACTACATAGAGAAGAGAGAGAATAATATAGTAGTAGTAGTAGTAGTAGTAGAAGAACAAGAAGATGAAAGGAAAGTAGTAATACTTTATGACATGTTTTCAACTTTTCATGACATGTTTTAGTTATTGTGAAAAATGTTGTTGGAGAGGGCTTGCAAGAGATTGAGTTGGAGCCTCAAATGCAAGATATAATCGGCGGTTCGGAGGAAGAGGCGGTCCGGTTTGAGCCCTTCCCCGCCCGGAATCAGCATTCTCAGCCTCCTCACCTTTGTCCTCACCACCGCCGCCGCCCCTCCCACCCGCCGGAGCTCCGACCGCCGTCGCCTCCTCCGCCACCTCGCCGCCGCCGTGGACCCCACATTGCACGACGACTCCTTGACTTTGTAGCATGAACCATTCATTATTATGAATCAATGTGTGTATGAGAAATGTTAATATAGAGAGAAGAATTAATATATTTGTGTTTGTGAAAAATGTATATTGTATTTTGAATGAGAAAATAATATATATAGAGAAGATGATGAGGGTTTTTTTTTTTTTTTTAATTTGAGTGATGATGTTGAAGTTGTAACGGAGGAAATGAGAGGGTGTGAAGAGAGAGCTATAAATTATGGTGGCCAAAGGGGGTTAGAATAATAGAATAGAATGAATGAATGAGCGAGTATTTGTGTGTGCACATGTGTGCTTATAAACATGCACACTAGACTGGCCATGTGAGCCGAGCCATTTTTTTTTATTTTTTATTTGACGTACCTTTCATTGCTTTCTTATAAATTAATTAGTGGGGGTGTATAATTCAAATTGAAATTGCACCTAATGGATATTCTCTTTAAATAATTATTTTTTAATCATTAATGTTTAGTTGTAATTCACATAGTTATGTAGGCATAAATTAAATTGTGCTATACTTCTCTTGCTGCACATGTTAATATTGAAAAAGCAATCTTTTCCAATAGACGACATTATAAATAGTGTTTATATTGATTGCAGTGTAAGTAAGACATTCTTTTTAGTTAAATAAACGCTAAAGTTTCTAAGAGATTTTATAAAACAGCCAAAAGGAAAAGGATAAAAATAGTTTGGAGTTTTTTGAAACTTTTGAAATTTTCTCTCCTCTGTGAGATAGTGAAGAAAGATAACCCAACAATTCCTTTTCTTTTGTCGTTTTGCTTGGCTGGGCTGTGATGGGCCAAGCTTTCAGTGGGGCCCAATAAGCTGTCCATCTTCGGGCGACCCTCGCACGTGTCTGACAGCTCTCTCGCACGCCTCACGTCCAACCCACTTGTGCTTTCTGTTACTTCACATTTTCAATCTTATTTAGAAATATGAAAAGGGTGATTTGACTAAATAAACTGATTTAAAGTTAAAGATTTGCAAAATAGTTAAAAGTTGTCTAAGATTAGAAGAATAACCAAAATGTGCAATAATCAGGATTACAAAAACAAAATTAATCTTAGGATTAATATTTTTGAAAGTTATAAATTGCTTATAATAATTGTCAAAAAATTTAATTTTTAATAGTCAACAAATATTTGACAACGTAACTGAAAAAGTAAATCTACTATTTAGTGTGATGTTTCTAGGGATGTTTTAACAGGTTAAGTAACAACTAATCAATTTAGCAAAATAACTCAATTATGTAAATTTAAAGTAAAAGAACACAAGAGATGGTAACCCAGTTCAACCAACTGTGGCTACTTCTGGGGGATGATACTCTCAATGGAAAGAGAAATTTCACTAGACGGTAGAATAAGTACAACTTTGGAAGGCCATGGATGATCACCTTCCAGATCTCATCAACTTCAATCTACCCTAGTAATTTCTAAGTCAGACTCCCTTGTGTTTGAGCTCCCCTCACTTTTTACTCACACTCTTCAGTATTTCAACAACGCTTATAACAATACATGTTTTACAATAACTTGAGTCAACAACTCAACCAACTCTGTGTCCAGTTTTAACGATGGCTGTCAACAAAAATAGAGTAACACCAACACACCTAGGATGCAGAGTATCGGCATTGACGATTGCAACAAGATACCCATGTGTGAAACCCTACCCAAAAGAGAAAGCAAACCTTTTATATGACAAATACATTCATAATGTCCTCGGTTAGGGTTTTTCAATGCACATTGAGAACGCTCATTGTACGATCGAAAATTACACGGAAGCGAATTAGACAAAAATGTCTGTCAACAGAAATCCACGTCACAGCTCTGACGTATAAAGCAGACAACTTATGTTCTGGAGGATGTTTCCAACATCCGACATAACAACAATTTTTTCATAACAAAAACAGCCAACACTAGAGTAACAATCGTAACTCTGGCTACTTTGTTGAAAATTTGAAACTTTTGGTATTTTACTAATCAATTAATTTTAAATGGCTATTTTATACAATTTTTCCTATAAAAAATATACTTTTAACTACTACTCTTATCATTCTTTATTGGCATAACCAAACTAATACTGGTTCACTCTAATCCTATACCATTTTTTTTTCTCTATAGTTGATGTAATGGGATATAAGATCATGCTTTCCATCTTGGAAAAATATTTAAAAAAAAAAAAAAAAAACGAAAATCTAATTTAAAAAAAAAAAACATTTTCAAATTAACAAAATTTTATATTTATCTTAACATACTCATACAACAAACTAACTTCCATAATATAGGATTGCCCAATGAGCAGTTCAAATAGCACATCAGACGGTAGGTTTGAGTAACTATATCTCAAAACTCTCCCTCGTGAAGGCTCAAAACAAGACCTCTATGTTCGATATTCGCACATAAAGACCCTTTAACTCACAATTGAAGTGCGCGCCCTAGCAATCGAAGACTTCCTTCAACCAATTGCTTGCCAAAGCTCCACGAAGACCCTATTGTTTTTCGAAGGGCGACCACTATCTTGCAAATTGCAATCGAAGGCATCCTCCAATATGTCGTTTGCTAGTGCACGTCGAAGGTCTTCTCAATCATCGTTCGAGGACCAATGTTAGTCGTTGCTTCCGAGAAATCTCTTGCTCGATGTCTAAAGACCGATGTGATTTGATACTTGCAAAAGGCTAACGCTCATCGTCACTCAAAAAGACCAATGCTCACTATCACTCGCAAAAGGCAGACCATAGTAGCTCAATGATCCCAATGAGCGAAGGCCATCGCCGATAAACAAGTCTGCCTAACATGTCCATTTTTTTACCGGGTTTGGGTAACAGATCAAGTGAGCCCATCTAAACCCGTACACCTACGTTATCATTCCTACACGCATGCATACATATATGTATATATTAATTTCATGTAAGGTATAAAGTTATATATTGAGAAAAATTAATAGAATACCCGTTGTCGTTGTCATTTCTATGTGCTATGTCGGTATTAAAAAATGGAATGAAAAAATTATCATTTGTCTCCCTTATGTGTAAGCGAAATACAATGTGTGTTCCCACGATTTATAGAAATATCTAAAGTGTCCCTTAACATCACTACTAATATCAATTATATACCCTAAATGCATTTACCCATCAAAACCCTCCAATTTCAAAAGATTTTGTTAGACTTAAATAATAAGGTGAACATACCATATTATCGTGAATTTTTTTATGAGGAAATTATAACATTAATAATAAATAAACCAAACAAAACAAAATTTGTCAAACACATTTCTTCTTCATCTTTTAGAAGTACACAACTCTCTAAAGCTCGATTATTTTTCCTTTGGGTTTTAAATCTCTGATTTTGCTCATGTCCTAGAAGAATTGCGGAATGACACTAATTCAATTTTTTTTTTAATTTCCTTTTTTTCTTTTATTTTTTAATTGTTTAGATTTAATTTAAAAAATGATAATAAAAATGGGTGATTTCATATTACGGTAAACCGAAAATAAAAATGGGTGATTTTATTAAGAATATTATGGTCAAACAAAAATATTTAAACGGCTATTGATAGATAAATACATTTTAGAGTATATAATGAATATTAATAATGGTGATATAGCTAAATAGTCAATTTAAAGTTATGAATTTGCAAAATAGTTAAGGTTTGTCTTAATTTAGTGAAATAGTCAAAATGTGCAGTAATATGGTTTCAAAAAAAAATTTGACCCCGAGATTAATTTTTTTGAAGTGATAAATTACTTATAATAATCGTAAAAAATTTAATCATGACTGTCAAAAAAATGTTGAAAACGTAAATTTAGTTAATTTGCTGAAAAGTTAAAATTTTGACTATTTTGCTAATAAATAAGTTTCAAATAACTATTTTGTACAACTTTTAATAATGATTTTAGAGAACACTTAGATATTTTTAAGAACTATGAATATAGACGTCGTATTTAAATTAAATACAGATGATATTTTTTCAAGAATAATCGACATCTATAAAAGGAATATTTTGCAAATATCAAATCGTAAATTAACTTTAAAAATAATGGTTAATTAGATTTACCCACCTTCATATAAATAATCTGTCATCGTAATCCCCGAATCCCAGACAGTTTCTACTTTGCAGTCTGCACACGTGTCCAGATCTGGAGGATGACGTCACCTATATTCGTCTCGTCCAAGGATTGCCACGTCATAAAGTGGGACCCACACAAACGGAATTACGGGCTCGCACGTGCGATTGATTGAGTTGTGAAAGAGGTGTTGGTAGTGTTGTCCAACTGTGTTACAGGAGAGATTGCTGAGCTGGCAACCACCATGTGAGAGAGATATCAACAAATACATTTCTTTTACCTCACAAACAAACAAATTATATTTAATTATTTTTTTTACTGTAACAACTTGTCCAGAATCCGATATTATCGAACAAAATTAACTGTATAATTATAATATACAGCACGAAATCCTGTTTTTTTTTTGTTACCTTTCCGGATATACATGGTAACGAAACAAAAGTAATAAAATTGAAATTTAATAACCAAATCAAAACCTGCTTTTGTTTATAACAAGTGGACTCAATAATAATAATAATTATCCATTATAT
The DNA here is from genome assembly GCF_054948205.1 of Urtica dioica subsp. dioica. NCBI lineage: Eukaryota > Viridiplantae > Streptophyta > Magnoliopsida > Rosales > Urticaceae > Urtica > Urtica dioica. Next base: position 48,580,289 of record NC_142758.1, read on the forward strand.
GATAATAATAATGATATTCGGTGGTATATATTCCATGATGATAATATAATTTTTTTATTTTTTTATTTTTGGATTTGTGTTGTCAATAAGGATCATAAATTAGAAAGGATATATATGGTTGAACAATAATTATCCACTGATGCATATTATAGTACGCATGAAAATTTGTGCCAGCATGTTAGAGAGTTGATAGAGCCACCTCAGCAAGATGTTAGTTGATAGGCGGTTAGGGAGCTAAACAATATTCTGTTAAGATGAAACTGTGTATATGAGTTATACAACTGTAATTATATTCATTCAGTGAAATATCAAAGAAAACACTTTCGCAGAGAGATTCATTTTTCTCTCTAGCAAACCATAGATCTAATCTTCTCTTGGTATCAGAGCACAACAAGAATGGCGATCGATACGTCCGATTCGGCGTCATCGTCACAAGCGAATCCTTTTATCCGTTAATCTGTATCTCCTTTCTCCGCCTCACTGAGTTCGGCAATCTCTGTCAAGCTCGACAAGGAAAACTACCTCATCTGGAGATCTCAAATTTTCCCGGCGATCAAAGGCCACAACCTCCAAGGCTTGGTTCTCGGAACGAAGGCGTGTCCACCGGAGTTTCTCACCGTCGTTGATGAAGCAGGGAAAAGCAAGGCGATTCCAAATCCAGAGTTCGAGAATTGGAATCGTGAAGACCAATTGTTGCTGAGTTGGCTTCTCTCGACGTTGACCACATCGATTCTCCGAAGTGTGACTCGAATCGGCACTTCCAGAGGACTCTGGGCGGCGCTCGAGAAGCTATTCGCCGTGAAATCGAAAGCGAGGTTGATTCCTCTGAGAGTTCAATTGCAAACCACGAAGAAAGGCGATGTGTCGATCTCGGACTATTTTGCAAAAATGGAAGGCATATCAGATCAGCTATTCCTGGCCGGAAGCGATGTACCTGAGCAAGAGCTCGTCACAGCGATTCTGACAGGTCTACCTGCTGAGTATAACGTGACAGTTGGTATGGTAGGAAATCGTCTTCAGATGGCCGAATTCCAAGGCATAGAAGTCTCCGTTCAGGATATTCAAGCGATGGCTCTAGCTCAAGAAACCAGAATTGAGCAACAAAACTCCTCAATCTCGGGAGATTCACATCAAGCAATGGCGAATTACGCCAAGAACAGGAACAATGGCCGAGGACGTGGACGAGGCAATTTCTCCAGAGGTCGTGGTGGCAGAGGACGCTCCAACAATGACGGTCGAGGCAATTCCAGGCCAACCTGTCATATCTGCGGGAAGCAAGGTCATTCAGCACTTGCTTGCTGGCACAGGTTGGATGAGAACTTCACCGGCGAGGCTACACAGTCCTCCACGCAATCCTCTCCACAACACAGAGCCGCGGCTTTCTTTGCTGGACCGGAAACCATCTCAGATCCGAGCTGGTATGCAGACTCTGGGGCAACAAATCACGTCACGGCAAATATGGAGAATCTTCAGTTCAACGCTGAGTATAGAGGAAAAGAGAAGCTAATGGTAGGAAATGGTAAGTGTCTCACTATCACTCATACAGGATCGACCTTGTTACCAATTGATAAAACCAGAAACCTAAAGATGCACAATATCCTTAGAGTACCAAATATCAAAAAGAGCCTGATTAGTATCTCCAAATTGACTGCTGAAAATCGTGTTTGTGTTGAATTCCATTCGGATTTTTGTGTTGTTAAGGATCTGAAAACAGGGAGGCATATTCTTCGAGGGGTGCTTAAAGATGGACTCTATCGATTGTCACATGGAATTGCTGTCAAAAATCAGTCTCCAAGTGCCTATTGTGTGTCTGAAAATTGTGTCAAGTCTCAGTGTGAATTTTGTGTCTCTAAAAATAAGTGTAATCCTAGAATGAGTAATCCTTGTAGAGCAGGTGTTAGAGAGTCGAGTCAAGTTGATAGTGTTGAGTCAAACTCTTGTAAAGCTGTGTTTAATGCTTGCAAATCTCAAGTTGTTACGTGTGATCCTGTACGGACTGAATGTTCTGGAAAAGAATCAGTTCATAAGAGTCTCAAATGGGGTCTTTGGCATAGACGTTTAGGCCATGCCTCAAAACACATTGTAACATCAATATTGAATAAATACAAGCTTTCTTTTTCTGAATCAAATGCTAATTTTTTCTGTGATTCTTGTCAACTTGGAAAAAGCCACACTCTGCCCTTCCCAAAATCTTACTCAAGAGCCAGTAAACCACTAGAGCTAATTCACACAGATCTTTGGGGCCTGGCACCAAATATTTCACAGAATGGTCACAGATACTATATCCATTTCCTTGATGATTTTACTCGTTTTACCTGGATCCACCCCCTCAAACTGAAGTCTGAAGCCTTCTCTGTGTTCAAAAATTTCAAAAAATTTGTTGAAAAAGCTTTTAAAACTCCCATTATCACAGTCCAGTGTGATTGGGGAGGGGGTGGTGAATTTCGCAGCCTAAAACCATTTCTGATTGATCAAGGCGTCCAAATGAGACATCCATGTCCCCATGTACATGGCCAAAATGGTCGAGCCGAAAGAAAACATCGTCATATAGTCGAGCTTGGTCTCACTCTCTTAGCCCAAGCCCAACTACCCTTAAACCTGTGGTGGGACTCTTTTCAAACTGCAGTTTACCTCATCAATATTTTGCCTACCTCTGTGCTTCAAAATCAATCTCCATATCAGGTCTTGTTCCAAAAATCACCAGATTACAACTTCTTACGTGTCTTTGGGTGTGCTGTTTTTCCTCACTTGCGTCCCTATAATACACAAAAACTTGAGTTCAGGTCTTCAAAATGTGTTTTTATTGGTTATAGTCCAGCACATAACGGTTACAAATGTCTGTCTTCTTCTGGTCGAGTTTATATTACCCGAAATGCAATTTTTCATGAGTCTGAGTTTCCTTACAAAGAGCTTTTTCAGTCTGAGTCTGTGTCCCAAAGTGTGTCAAGTCCATGCCTAAGTCCACAGTCTGTTTTTGTTCCATGTGACATCGGTGTGACCAGGTCAGTCAATGACACAGCTTTTCTCAGCCTCTCTGCATCAGACTCCTCGACATCACCAACATCATCCACATCACCTATTCCCATTTACCCAGAAAGACCCATTGAACCACATATTGAACCCACTCAAACTGACAAGAGTACATCCATACACACACCAAGACCCATTGGACCACAAAGTGAGCTTAACTCTAATGCCAGCCATACCTCTCCACTTACTGACATTTCTCAGCACAACACTGCCATCACCCTCATTGACCAGCCTGTCCCTGGTCCCACTCAGCCTACACAAATCCACAGACTCCCTGAACCGAGCAATACCCACACCATGACCACACGGTCGAGAACTGGTATCTTCAAACCCAAGCTCTTCAACCTTAGTCGCCATCCCCTACAAATTGACCCAGGTCCATCCGAACCCTCTACTGTTACTCAGGCGCTTGGACATCCTGAGTGGGTACTTGCCATGAAAGCTGAGCTCGGCGCTCTCAGCAAAAATGATACTTGGGATTTGATTCCATTTGACCCCAAGTACAACATTGTGGGGAACAAATGGGTGTTCAAACTTAAATACAAGCCCGATGGGAGTCTGAGTCGCCACAAAGCCCGCCTTGTTGCGAAGGGTTACACACAAACGCCGGGCATCGATTTCTCGGAAACTTTCAGTCCCGTTGTGAAGCCTAGCACGATTCACATTGTTCTCACTCTTGCGGTACATCGGAGCTGGCGTGTGAGACAACTTGATGTCGACAACGCTTTCCCAAACGGTGTCTTAACTGAAGATGTGTTTATGTGGCAACCGGAAGGTTTCGTTGATCCGCGCCGTCCTCACCACATCTGTAAGCTCAAGAACGCTCTGTATGGTCTAAAACAGGCTCCGCGTGCCTGGTTCGAGAGTCTTTGACGGGTTCTCTTGGATTGGAAGTTCTACAACTCCAAATCCGACTCTTCACTCTTCATCTACACCAACAATGACGTGTGTATTTTGTTTCTGGTCTATGTCGATGACATTCTTGTCACAGGCAATGATGACGCTGCTATCTCCAAGCTTATTTCCAACCTTCACAAGTGCTTCTCACTCAAGCAGTTAGGCGATCTTCATTTTTTTCTTGGTGTTGAAGCCTTTCGTGACTCAACTGGACTATATCTTCTCAGTCAAAGTATGTGGCTGACCTTCTCCGAAAAACTGGCATGACTACATCCAAGCCCTTCTCTACTCCCATAGCTTCAAGCCTCACCTTGGCCAAGAGCGAGGGGGAGCCAATGACTGACCCTTTCCAGTACAGAAGTGTCGTCGGAGCTCTGCAGTACTTGACACTCACAAGACCGGATATAGCATATGTAGTCAACAAGCTGAGCCAATTCCTACAAAGCCCAACTGAGGTTCATTGGCTTGCTTGCAAAAGAGTCATGAGATATCTCAAGAGTACCATCACTCATGGTATTCACCTCCAACCTTCACCGATGCTCTCACTCACGTGCTTTGCAGACGCGGATTGGGCAGGTGACATTGATGATCGCAGATCAACCAGTGGTTACTGTGTATTCTTAGGAGGATGCCTAGTGTCATGGAGCTCAAGAAAGCAACACGTGGTGGCAAGGTCAAGTACTGAGGCAGAGTATCGCGCTCTAGCCCATGCTGCGGCTGAGATACTGTGGATCAAGTCCCTGTTGAGTGAGCTATGTGTTGGTCTGTCACAAGTGCCAGTGGTGTGGTGCGATAACATGAGAGCTGCTTCGTTGGCTGCAAATCCTGTTGCTCACGCCCGAACTAAGCACATTGAAATTGATGTGCATTTTGTTCGAGACATGGTCACAAGCAAAGAACTGGAGATTAGATATGTTCCAACATTGGAACAAACAGCCGACGCATTGACAAAGGGTCTATCAGTCAAGAGATTCTGCAAACTGAAGGACAAGCTCAACGTGAAAGAGTCACCGTTTCGCTTGAGGGGGAGTGTTAGAGAGTTGATAGAGCCACGTCAGCAAGATGTTAGTTGATAGGCGGTTAGGGAGCTAACCAATATTCTGTTAAGATGAAACTGTGTATATGAGTTGTACAACTGTAATTATATTCATTCAGTGAAATATCAAAGAAAACACTTTCGCAGAGAGATTCATTTTTTTCTCTAGCAAACCCTAGATCTAATCTTCTCTCAGCAATAATGTGAGGTCAAAATTTACAAATATTTAATTATTTGATTACTGTAATAAGAAAAAGCACATCGTGGAAGATCGCTTTAGATTCTAGATGCACTATTTTTCTTTTTCCTCTTTTGGGTCGTAATGATTGGAATTAATTCATTTATAATAATAAGCCATAAGAGGTAATATTGTGGGGATGATTTTGCTAATTTGCAAAAACATGCTCATAATAATGTAGAAAGTTGATGATTGCCAATATTTTTATTTTTTGGTACATGCAATATGTTTAAAAATTTGTTTGATACCAATGGCTTTTGGTTATGTTGCACGATTATATTCTAGGAACATTATATATATATATAACTTTCTCATTTTCTTTTATATTTTTGAACAACAAATTACATATTCCAAATTTGTAATTATTTTTAAATTTCTATTCTCACCAGTATTGAATCGACTAATCAAACTAGAAACGATTTGTCGCTTTTAAAAGCTGTTTTTTTTTTTTTTTTTTTTTTTTTTTTGTAGTATTGTCTATCAATATCACTTGATTATATTCATGATACTATATTTTATTTTTTATTTTAATTAAAATATATACTGAAATAATTAGTAATAATTTTTCAAAATACTCATTAAAATATATTCATGAGCAAATATTTTTGAGACGCTAATAATATCTTGAATTGAAAATACAATGGTTAAATATTAAAATTAAAAAAAAAATCAATTGAAGTCCAATACATTCAGGGTCAGGGACCATGGTCTAACAAGTGTTTGTATATTTGCACGTTATAGGCTATAGGATTAGTATCCATATTCCACATGCAAAGCAGTATGGCAACTCTAAGTATTTTAATTAAGTTGTATTAAAAGATATTGCGTTTAGTCTATTATTATATGGATCGAGAGTTAAATAAATATAGCAAGTGCCTTAAAGATCGAGGACAAACAACCCTAACTGCTGGCAGATATTATATACAGATACTACTAGAAATAAAATATGTGTTATAAATACGGTACTATATTTGAGTCTTATTTGGGAGATCCAATCTTAATCTTAAAATATCTTAGTGGATATCTAATAACCACTACTAAACATGTGACATTTGTGGATTATGTTGATCCGCTTGGATAAAATTAATAAAAAATTAATTGAAACCGATCATGAAAGAATGTTTTTAGAGACGCAAATCATAAACATGTATATAAATATATATATATATATATATATATATATATATATATATATATATATATGCATATATGGCATATGGGTCAAGCTTGAACTTGATTTTTTAATGTGATTAAATACTTACAGATATGACCATATATATGATTGACACTATTAATATATCAAATTAATATGATTGAGACTATCGTTAACTGAAAATTTAAATAAGTATAAATAAAACGCGTACTAAGTTAAAAATCCGTACAACGAGATAGATAAATATCAAAACAAAGTTAGAATAAGGGAGAAGTAGAAGAAGACATTCTTGTTGTCCTTGGTCATGCTAGTTGTATAACGTTTCTTATGATTCATGAATCTATCATAATTCATAATTAACTGGAAAATAACACATGGGATGCCCTTATTTTCCGAATAATCAACGTGAGGACTTGAAATTCAATCACACCCACATTGCTTTATCTCTTAAATCCAATAATTGAATTTATATATATCACCTATGTTTAAAATTTGTTGATTGTATTATATATATATATATATATATATATATATATATATATATAGGCACGAAGCCACATGGAAGTGAGAGGGGGCTATAGCCCCCTCAATTTTTTTTTGTATTTTTTGCCCATTAGTATTTTATTTTTACATTTTTTTACCCTCAAAATTTACAAATCAGCCCCCCCTGAATTTTTTCTTACAAATTAGCCCCCTAACCTAAATTTCTGGCTTCGTCCCACATAGTGCTCAGGGGTGTTATAACCCCCTCTTAAAAAAAAATTTTGCACTTTTTTCACAATTTTTAAATTTACCTCAAATATTTACAAATTAGCCCTCCCTTAACTTTTTTTCGCATATTAGCCCCCATAACTTGAATTTCTGGCTTCGTCCCTATATATATATATATATATATATATATATATATATATATATATATACTTTTCTTTAAAAAAATTAAAAGGTGCTCCTTATGATCACCAAATCCCAGCAAAAAATTGAGGAAAAATTACAAAAGCAGTATTTAAAAAGTATAATATTTCAAAAATAGCTTAGTATTTTAAATCCTATTATGCATACTAATTTTTTTAGAATTTAAATAGAGACACTATTGTCCTGAAACTTCAAACTGTAAACAAAGTTAAATAGAGACATAGACTCATAGAGTCTAAAACAATAACACAAAATATAATTTTTTTTATTTCCATGAAAACATTGTTTACTATTTTGAAAATTATTATTTTCGAAAAAAAATTAAACACTTTATTTACGAGATAGTGATGCCTAATTTTGTCCCCCGAACCTCCCTAAATAATAGATGATCCGCTTTGAAATTACAGTGTTTAGGTTCTTAAAAAAAATCTTAAATATTGTGAAAGAACTTTCTATCCAAAAACATAGGATAGATAATACAAATTGAAATTGGAGATTCACACTAATCGAATCCTTTCATCGAATACACTATAGTATTTGAAAGCCGAGATAGTATGGACGGCAATAAAAACACAACTCTGTTTATTAGTAGGTTCATCTCTCGATCATCGTCGAGCTGTGTATGGCTATATCCTATATACGTTTTTGAGGCTGTGTGTGTGCGTATATATGTATGTAATGTATATACAATAGTGGTCCAAATTTATGCCTTAGAACTTCCAGCGTCAATGAAAACACTGGAATCCCACGCCATGTGAGCCATGACTATGACATTATTCGGTTACAGATAATACATAAATTTAGCAATTTATTTTATACACTATATTATGATTTGCATGCACACGTAAACGACATGTACACGTACATTGGCATAAATGCATGGAGTTACAATCATTTACCGGATATACGATATATATATATATATATATATATATATATATATATATATATATTATATGTGTGTTAATTATTCTTCGTTTTAGTTATTATGAGACTATAGTCATATATGTGCATGTGTGCCAATGGGGTCATGGTGAAAATAGTTAATGCTATATAATAGTTATAGCTCAATAAAGTTTTCGTTCATGCATGTGCTTTGTTCCATAAGTCCAAACATTTGAATTAAATTTCTGGTGGTCGTTAAGCTAAAGTGTTCGTTGATATTTCAGCGCGCTCAAGTCATGGTCTTGCTATTCTCCTATATACATATACCAAGAAGAATAAAAAATAAATAAGCTTGTACCGTCAATAATGGAAGACATATAATTGAGTATATGAGTTATGACTATATATATATATGTGTGTGTGCGTGTGTGTGTGTGTGTATTTATAGTTTTTGTGCTTGTGTATACTTTAATTTTCCAGTTTTTTTTTTCTTATCATCAATCATCATAACATAATATTTTTTTTTTGTTTAGGTAATAATAATAAGAGACTATACTTACCAGCTGAGCTTGTCCACCTGGATGTAATCGAAATGATTTTTAAGGATATGCAATCAAAGACTGATAATACTACAAAGTTTTGAAAGAGTGAATTTGCGGTCAACATACATACAAAATTAAATTAATCCAATATCAAGTATTTTTATCACTTGCGGAAAAGCGAAGATATAAATTTATTTATTATTACTGAAAACTAAATATTGATATACTTAAAATTATAAAAAATTTCAACGTATTTAGACACCATGTTGATTCTTACGATGGCTATAATATAATTATATATTCAATACATGAAGAATGTCTTCAAGAATCATTAGTGGAATTAACATTGACTCGGTGGACAAAATCAAATGTAAAATAATATATATATATATATATATATATATATATATATATATATATATATCTTTATAGAATAATTCATGGCGTGTAAGTGTAATCACTCATGTACAGTTGTAGTGGACCATATATACACATATGATGTGTTGGCTATAGGACGATTTTGAAGAGGGGTTTGAATAGCCGAAGACCTAGGCAAATATTATATATATATCCTTTATTAATTGCAGTCAACGAAACACCTTGCATGAATCGACCCAAACGCCATAGTTCCCAAAGAAAATAAGATGACGCGCGTACGAATAAGATTATGCTATAATAAAAAAATACATGTATATATAATAAACATACATGTATATTTGTATATGTATACATATATGCACCAAGAAAAGAAGAGAGAAGAGAAGAGAAGGAATGGTGATATGAGTTCAAATCATAAACATCATTTCTCAACCACACCTTCATAATGTGCATGCGTGCATGTGATCTTCCAACTCATTGATCTTGACCATTCACTTTATATCGAATTTAGAATTTAAAGAGAGATTTGCCACATATTTTTGGTTGTATACAAAATAATATATACGTTCAGTTTTCTAACATCTATTATACAAAGTACAAACTGTGCTCTACGACCCATGTATCTTTCGATAATAATTTTTGTAATGATCACATCTTCCGTGCTTTGTGAAGGGTGTCAACAAGAGTTGCGTGTGGGTTTTATTTATTTATTTATTTTTAAATTTTTTTAGCCGAATAACGTACCCCGTTACACACTTCTTTTTTATTGTATAAATCTCCTAAGAAGTAATTTTACAAGTGATTTAAGGATATATACTCCCTATTTTACGCTTTAGACTATAAAAAAGAGCTCAATAAATCATGATCCATACTGCATTATTTTAAGATTACTTATTATTATTTAGAGGATTTTTAAACTCGCATCTCATCATATAAGACACTACTACAAATTTGGTTTTCTGATGCGCATGACTATCAGGTGCGACTAGTCGCACCTAAAAGTCGCATCTAAATGACTTTCGGGTACGACTAGTCGCACCAGATTGTCAACCCAAGTATAAAAAATTTCGCTAAATTTTTTTTTTGCTTTTGAGTATCAGGTGCGACTAGTCGCATCCGATAGTTTAAAATTACTATCAGGTGCGACAAAGTCGCACCTGATTGTTTAAAATTTTAACCGGGCCAATTCTCCCCCTCATTTTTTCATTCAGTTTTAAAAACAACAACTCCTCTCTCTCGTAGAAGAAGAAGAGAGAACCGAGAGGGAGGGAAAGAGAGATCGAGCGAGAGAGAGATGATAAGAGAGCGAGACTGAGAAGGGGAGAGACCGAGGGAGAGGACGCATGCACGACCACCAGCCCGAGACCCCAGCCACCGAGCCCGAGCGCCACCCGCGCGCGGCCGAGAAGGAACCAGCGCCGCCGCGAGCACGTCGAGGACGCCGGAATCAGAGGAGAGGAGAGCCAATCGGAGATATTCAAGTGAGAATTTCTTTTCCCCAATTTTGAGATTCGATTCTAGGGTTTGGATTGGGGTTTTTCTCTCTGATTGTCTTAGGGTGATTTTGGGCGTGGATTAGTATTTGTTCCGGATTTAATAGTTTAGGAATCGATTCAATGATGTTTGTTCTTGATTTAAACTGAGTTTGCATTTGATTTGGATCTTGGCCGTGTGATAGTGGTGCTGGCCGAGTGTTTAAGTTGAACTGCCTCTGTAAATCGACGTGGACAGACCGATATGATCTGAGTTCTTATTTTTGGATATTTTTCATGGATAGTAGGCTGTATGAGCTTTCTAAAATGACCAAGAACATGTAAACCCATTGAGTATTGAATGAGTTATGAATTTCCAAAGTTTGTGTTTCGCAGCAGTAAAACGGGATTTTCAGAATTGTAACAGTGAATTACGGGCTGTTTTTGAGATAGCTATTCTTGTCGTATACATGCTTGTAATATCTCGTTAGAAAGCTACATGAGTCTGCTTTCATTTTCCGCTAGAATCAATTGATTTCAAGTTTTGTAGCTCGAGTTATGATGGCTTAAGCGCTAGTAGGTCAGGCTGTCGGGAATTCTTTTGACTTGTTTATGTTTGTCGAGCGTTCGATTCTTGTGAGACCGACGCCGCAAAATCCAAGGAGGAAGAAGGAGTGAGGGTCCGTGTTTGCTGATTCGCGTGGTCCGATTTGGATTTTTCTCGCCGTGCGCTCAGCCCCTGCTCACTCTCTGCCGTGCGCTCGCCTCGTCCCGAGTCTCTGCAGGTTAGTGTTTAGTTTAGAATTTGTGATTAGTTTGTGAAATTGTGAAATAGTAATATTTTTAGTTTAGTTTAGTTTGTGAAATTGTGAAATTGTAATTAGTTTAGTTTGTGATATACTAATATGTTTAGGTTAATGTTTAGTTTAAATTTGTTTTTGTTTTAATTAGTTTTTATATATTGTAATTTATCAATTAGAAATTGTAATTAGTTAATGAAATTAAAATTAAGATTAATAATTGTAATAATGTGATTAGTTTATCAATTAGGAATTGTAATTAGTTAATTGATTAGTAATTGTAATAATGTGATTAGTTTAAATTTATTTTTGTTTTAATTAGTTTTGATATATTGTAATTTATCAATTAGGAATTGTAATTAGTTAATGAAATTAAAATTAAGATATATTGTAATTTATCAATTAGGAATATAATGAAATTAGTTTTGATTAGTTTTAATATGCTGATTATATATTGCAATATATAATCAGCATATTAATTTTTTTTTTAAAAAGATAAAGAGCATCAGGTGCGACTAGTCGCACCTGATAGTCAAGACTTTCAGGTGCGACTAGTCGCACCTGATAGTAGAAGACTTTCAGGTGCGACTTGTTGCACCTGATAATCAAGAGGATTATCAGGTGCGGACTTTCGGGTGCGACTTTGTCGCATCTAAAGTCGCACCTGAAAGTACTTTCAGGTGCGAAAAAAGTCGCACTTGATGCTATATTTTGTACTAGTGATATAAATATGAGACCTCACAATAGCGAAATTGTGATACTGAAACTATAGGTCATCAATTGAGAGTATATCGCTAGGACAAAAAGAGCCTTATAAATGAAAAAGTCAATTACAAAAGCTAAAATCTACCTTCTTAAAGTTAGTTAGAAGTGAATTTAGAAAAGACAAGAGTTGCTTCAAAAAGTCGGTATCTAAATGGCATAGAAACGATACCTTTAAAAGCGACTGTATTAGAGGGAGGGGTCGGGGAGGAAGAAGAGGGGCTGTAAGGATTGGGGAGGGTCACATATATGGTCACAGAGGGTAGATGAGGAGGATGTGATGATCGATGACGGTTGGGTTAGGGTCAAGAGGTGCTGGATATTGTTCGGGGATTGTAAGGTCGAGTTCGATAGAGGAGGAAAAAGTCCGACGAGAGAGATGTATAGATCAATGGAGAGAGAGAGAGAGAGAGAGAGAGAGAGAGAGAGAGAGAGAGAGAGAGAGAGAGAGAGAGAGAGAGAGAGAGAGAGAGATATATATATATATATATATATATATATGGGTCAAGTGAGGGTGGGTCATGCGGTGTGGGTCGGGAGATGCTGAATATTGTTTGGGTATTGTAAGGTCTAGTTCAATGGAGGAGGCCAGAGGTTCGACATAGGCCGACGAGAGAGATGAAGAGAGATATATACATAGACCAATGGAGAGAGAGATAAATACATGCGGCTGGGATTTTGTGCGAAGGTCTAAAGGGCATGAGGAAGGTCGGGAGGGCAGAGAGGTCTCGCAGACGTGTGCTATTGTTTTGTGAGGTCACTTATGTTATTGGAAATATATGTGACCATGTGAATTATACCATTCACATGCACATTGATAAAAGCTTGAAAATAAATAACACAAGAATGAAAATCCAGTTTATGCGAATGATGCCCACGTCTAGTGGAATGATACCCCCGATGAAAATAAAATTCATTAGTCAATGGTAGAAATAGTACACGGTGGTCTTAGTTGAATGACCAGCTCTTTAGTGCTTTTTTCTAAAATTACCCTTAAATTCTAACTCAAGCTCATCATGACTCTAAAATCCCCTCACTTCCACTATATACAAACTCAACTTCTATTGCTCACATATAAGTGGTAACGAACCAGATAGAGGAATTCTCGCACTAAACAATGTGTAAGGGTTTTCGCTACCAAACTCTCGGAAACAGAGATTGCGTAACCAAACTCCTATGACAGAATATCTCGTTTATATGAGTCAAACCCTAGTCGTGATGCATTACTAGAGTTTCCGAGTAGATCGCCTCAAATTTATTCGGTGAAAATAAAATCAGAAGCAAATCACTTTTAAACATAGTATGCGCAAAATACTCATTGTATCAAATTTGGCGTGATTGGACAAACATAACACCATATTTTTCTAAGATGTTAAGAACATGATGTAGAACATATTGAATTTTTTTTTTATCACCAAATTACAAACTTAGCCAATCAATATAATAACAAAATTCATTTATATAAATTTCGGCAATGATTTTAGAAGCAATTAGTTGTTGTAAGAGCTGTCCGCTCCTAAGAGTCTGTTTTTATAATAATATATGTGGTGGAAATTTTCATAGTTTCATTTTTTATTTACTTTTATATACTTTTGGAAAAATTGTAATATTTGATGATATATGCCAAAGTTAACGTCGTTTATAAAAAAAAAAGTAGAATCTATAAAGTAATGCCAAACTCAACCGACGATGTTCTTAATTATAAATGAAAAAAGGTCGATTTTCATTATATTGCTGGTCTTTCTTTAACCCCTCTCTCTCTCTTAATTAGCCCATCGTTGCATGCGTCGTTGAAGGAAACTAATTATTAAACGTGAATAATTTATTTTCGGTCCTAACTCCTAAGAAGTCAGTTTAGTGGTGAAATCTCTCCCTCTCATACACAACTGTGACCATTTCTTGGGTCACACTCACACATGTGACAGCTCTGTCTTTGCTACTACAAATAAAGCACATATATATGAGATAGCGATATATCCTTACCGTGTATGTATATATTATTACCTTTTTGTTTATGTTTGCCGACTGGTTTGTTCGCAATAGATAACTAGATAGGGAAAACACGTGATAAGGTGGTGAAAAAAGAAGCGAGAGTGAAAATAATAGTGGTTGAGATTTCATTTGGAGAGAAGAGAAAATTGGAGTATTGTTAATGTGTTATTGGTGGTGGGAACGGAACGCACATGTTTGCACATGCACTCTCTTTCCTTAACTCCGTTCTTAGTCATCACTATACACCCCACTTCTCTCTCTCTCTCTCTCTCTCTCTCTCTATATATATATATATATATATATCACTCTCATCATACATAAAATACATATCACCATATGTAAGCATAATATGTCAATATATTAATTTTTGCTGTCATATAGGTATTTGATTGTGGTAATTGATTAGTAGCTATCCCAAAATCCTTTATTTATAACAAGCATCGGAGTATGGTTTCTATTTATTTATTTATTACTTTAAAATATTGATACACATAGCATAGTGGTGGTTTATGCTTCTAAATTTTCTTTAAGTTTTGCGCATGTACATATATTAATTTACTTAACTTTACTGAAATTTCAGAAGAAAGTGATTATTTATTAATTTACCATAATTATAAGCAATGCACGTGACTCGGTCTCAAATTATTATTCCACCAAAAAGAAAATTTACAGCAGTTAACGATAATATTACAATCTAACAATTTCTCAAACGTGTTAAAAATTTACTATATTACAAGAGTTTATAACAAACAAAAATTTGATAAAAAAATTAATTTATTCTAATAATTACATATTTGAATAAAAATATCATAATTCAGTAAAAAAATAGACTATTAAAAATAAATAAAGGAGAGCTGGACTATCTAAAACGAGCTTAATTTGAAATACATTTATCAAATTTTGTTAACTTAAACTGTAGAAAATCAGTTCGTCAGCTCGTCTCACCATCATCACGTCAGCTCGTCTCACCATCAGTTCGTCAGCTCGTCTCACCATCACCACGTCAGCTCGTCTCACCATCAGTTCGTCCTCAGTTCGGAATCCACCTCAGCTCACTCCGAACTGACCTCACCATCTTGGAACCAGCCGGTTCCTTGGAACTCTTCTCACTTTGGAAAGAGTGTTGCATTTATTTTTCATTCTATTTCCTATGTCTTGTTCTCTGTGTATATTTATTATTATCTATTTCCTATAAGTAGTTATTACGCACATTTATTACACTGATCATGTATTTAGTCTAGTCTAATGTATCCACCATATCTATAAATAGGTGATACAATTTCATATCAATAACAAGAAGAATATTTCTCAGATTCGACTCTCTCTCTCTCTAAATTTCAACATAAACTAAATCAGTTTTAATTCCATTTAAAACGAACATTATAAGTCAACTATAACCCAGACATCATTAGACAAAAAAACACACACACACATAGCTACACACACACACAATAAGAAAGTAAAAAAAAAAAAAAAAAAAAAAAGTAATTCAATAATTGTTGGGGCATAACTAGTCTCACTGCCGTGTCAACAAAATGGTGAAATGGGCCGAAAAGAGCAGGTTCTAGAAATGATGTCCAAAGTTGATACAGAACCAAATAAAGCCCAATGTAGGGTCCAACGGAACTAGGCATGTTAGAAAGCTTGGTCCAAAAATGCTATACAAGTCACATAGAATTTAGGGATTATTCCCAAATGTGTTTTTTTTTTTTTTCTATGATTGGAAAGTCATTTATTCCAAAAATACAAAAACAGTAAACCTGAGTTACCTGTGATGACAAGCGCAACATGCACGATGTCATATTCCAAATTTGAGTTACCTGTTTTTAAGCCCTTTTTTGCATGGAGAAATTACAAAAATAACACATTATAAGTGTAGCATTTAAAAAATATCTGGTATTTCAAGTCCTTCAAAAAATAGTTGTTTTTCAAAACGGTACATAATTTATTTATTTTTTTTAAATTAAATCGTAAACAGAAGTTAAATAGAGTCCTAAGCAATGAACACGATTTAAAAAAAAAATTGTAAACATCAAGACAAATAAAGAAAATGACTGTTTGCAACTTATTTTCGTAATAAAAGCTTTAAACAGACTATTTTTGTGATAAAATAAATGTTTTTTCATTTATATTTTGTCCGAAGTCCATACAACATCAAAAATCTCACACTACCTTTTTTATTTTTATTTTTTTTATCTTGTTCTTTTCCTTAAAATTGAAATAGTTAAATTTGTAAAAAAGACTTAGTGCCAATTTTCTCCAATAAATTATAACTTCATTAACATTATAATATGGATTATGTTATTTAAAGGTTTGACTCTAATGAAGATTTCAGGCCAACTCCCCCAACCAAAACCCAATCAGATTCTCTCAATTTAACTAATTAGTTAAAAATAACAAAAAGAAAATTAATTCGCAAAACCCTCGCATTTCACAGCCTTCAAAAACCCACCTAAAAAAACACACACGAGACATAAAACGACGACGCAGAGAGAGAGAGAGAGTCGAAAGATAGACTGTATGATACTATCGTCGTTGCGTTGCAGCAGAGAACGACTCTCATTTCTGACCCGCCGTTTTGCCCCGAAACCCTCGTTGCCTCTCTCGCTCCGACCACTCTGTATTCCGGCCATGGCGGCAGCTCCGGCGACACACGTCAAGGACGAGTCCTACCTCGCCGCCGTAGTCCCGAAGCGAGTCCAGCTCTTCGAGTCAATCAAAACTCAGCAGCTCGCTCACCTCCAGTCTCTCCCCTCCGATCCGATCAGGTAAAAACCCTAGCTCCATGATCGAAGACCTAGCGAGGTCTCTGATGGCCGTCTTACGTGCGTGGTCTTTGCCAGGATCAAGCTGCCGGACGGTACGGTGAAGGAGGGCCAGCGATGGCGGACCTCGCCGTTTGACGTGGCGAAGGAGATTTCGAAGAGCTTGGCGGCGAATGCGCTGATCTCTCAGGTCGACGGAGCTCTGTGGGACATGGCGAGGCCTTTGGAGGGAGATTGTGAGCTCAAGCTCTTCACCTTCGACTCCGACGAAGGCCGCGATACCTTCTGGCATTCCAGCGCCCATATTCTCGGCCAGGTTCGCCGGATTTTTTAGGTTTTTTTTTTCCTGCGAAATGTTTTCCGAGTGTGTGGATTGGGAAATTTGATTGTGTTGAAATTTCGGTCTCTCTGTGTGTTTGCTCATTCATAGGCGCTTGAGATGACTTATGGATGCAAGCTCTGCATTGGACCTTGCACTACCAGAGGCGAGGTAGCATGATGATTTTGGGTTTGTTATCGCTCTTCGGTTTTGCAATGAAATTCTGACAATGTGTTTGGGATGTAAATTTAAGGGTTTTTATTATGATGCTTTCTATGGAGACCTGGGACTGAATGATGATCACTTCAAGAAGATTCAGGAAGGGGCTGCCAAGGCTGTCTCGGTATTGTTCAATCTTCTTTGAGTAGTTTTGCTATATGTTATCCATTTCCTTTCGGCTTTTTGCTATGATTAATTATTTAATTAGTTTTGTTCCTTAAGCCTGAGGTATGCATAGCTATGCATGAGTTTTAATTTTCATTTTTCATGCTTAACTGGAAATGAATGACTCCTAACTTTTTATTCTCTTCTTACAGGAAAAACAGCCTTTTGAGCGCATTGAAGTTTCTAGGGAACAAGCACTCGATATGTTTTCTGATAATAGTTTCAAGGCAAGTTACTGTTGTTGCTTTGCGATTTGTTGGAGACAAGTCAATGTTATTAGTTATATGCATATCGATAATCTCATGTTTCATTTCTTAATACATTTCCCTTTTTATGTGCCAATTTCATTAGGTTGAGATTATCAAAGATTTGCCGGAAGACAAAACCATTACCGTGTATAGATGTGGTCCCTTAGTTGATTTGTGCCGAGGGCCACATATACCTAATACGTCGTTTGTGAAAGCACTTGCGTGTTTGAAGGTAACATATATTCATTTATCAGCTTGCAGAGTTCATTTTTTTTTTATTCTTTTTCATTATAATGTATTACATAGATGTGTGACTTTAACATGTCTGAATTGGTGTGAACCCCTAAAGGCGTCGTCAGCTTACTGGAGAGGAAATAAAGACCGTGAGAGTTTGCAAAGAGTTTATGGAATATCTTATCCTGATAACAAGCGTCTGAAGGTGATTATCATATATCGACATTAAAGTAGGGCTTTGTACATTCTTTCTCAATGGGAAAACATTTTCACTTAATGATTCCCTTTCCTACAGGAATATCTCCACCACTTGGAAGAAGCGAAGAAATATGATCACCGACTGTTGGGTACAAAACAGGAGCTCTTCTTTTGTCACCCTCTTAGGTAACTCAAGAATTTAAAGCACGTGTACTGATTTGTGTAGCAGGATTATTCAGCACAACAACACATTCATTTTGCTATTTTCTCGAATTTTCAGCCCAGGGAGTTGGTTCTTTCTTCCGCTTGGAACACGGGTCTATAACAAGCTGATGGGATTTATAAGAAATCTATACAGAGAGAGAGGATATCAAGAGGTTTATTATCTGCAATAGCTTGTTAACTTGTACCCAAAAAGTCAAAAGGTCTGAGTTGTTATTTCGTTCCTATCTATGTCTAATATAATTGTTGCTTGCAGGTCATATCACCAAATATGTATAACATGCAACTGTGGGAAACATCTGGTCATGCAGCAAACTACAAGGAAAATATGTTTGTGTTTGAGGTAATATTCTTGATGACATAAGAAGTTCCAACTCTTTTGATATTGGATGAGAAATTGAAATTGGATAAGTAGAAGATTTAAATAGTATTTGCAGAGGTGAGAGTTATTCTCGCCTAGCTAAATAAGAATATTATGAGATTAGTTTCTAATGAATCAAATTATTGGTCCAATGTGACTTAGCTGATTGACAGCTTTGTTTTACAGTGTGAAATCAAAAGTATCATTTTCAATGAATGATTTTGATGATTTTTTTTGGGCGTAACTTCAATGGATCAGAAGTCTTTAATATCATGCTCTTATTTTGCTGAAGGAGACTTGTTGAAGCTTGATAAACAGAGGTTGATAGCATTATGTTTCTGTCGCAGATTGAAAAACAAGAGTTTGGATTAAAACCAATGAATTGTCCAGGCCATTGTTTGATGTTTCAACATAGAGTTCGTTCTTATCGAGGTAACTTCATTTGACTTTTTTCTCCATAATCTCTACTATTTATTTTGTTTTCTTGCTAATTATAGAATACAAGAAATTTCCTTTCTTGACTGATATAGAGTTATGTTGGTAGTAGAACTTCGAAGTGATGTATTTGTAAGTTATTTTGATCAGCATCCAAACCGTTACCAAGTACATTTGTTTTATCTCTGGATTTGTTAATTTGACTTTAACCACACTGAATAATATTATTTATACTATCCGCCCTTTTGATGCTTTTTTGGTTCCACTAAACATGAGATTATGCCATAAGCCATCGGGCAATTCGCGCTCAGATACTGTTCTCTTGTATAGTATGCGATGTATCTATTCTGATTTTTAACTTTGCTCTGTAGAACTTCCTCTCCGACTAGCTGATTTCGGTGTCCTGCATCGTAATGAAGCAAGTGGCGCTCTTACTGGCCTTACACGTGTTAGGAGATTTCAGCAGGTATAAAAGAGAGCTCTTTATGTTAACATCTTGTCATTCTAGGCTTATTTTGATCCTCGATTCTTGGTTTCTTAATCATTTCAACCTCTTTTATGGTTCCCAAGCCTTGTTAAATTGCAAAATAAATCAATCTCTATAAAATTTATATTTATAAAACCAATTAATCGACTGTTCATTACAACTTGAAGCATCTATCATTATTTTCTGACATGTGTACGTCCAAATGACTTCCAGGATGATGCTCATATCTTCTGCAGGGAGTCCCAGGTGGGCGATACTTTAATAATCATACCAGTAAATTATTCAATAATGGTTTTCTTGACCGGCTTATATGTCTACATTTCAGGTCAAAGAAGAAGTGACGGGCGTGTTAGAGTTCATCAAATATTGCTATGATGTGTTTGGCTTCACTTTTGAGCTGAAATTATCAACGGTATGTTGTTTCATCTGTTGTGCTTTTAATGGATTCCTTCATTTCATCATTTTAAGAAGCGAAGAGCAATTTTTTATTTTTATTTTTATTTTTTTATTATAATAGAAAATTAAAGTTGTGATGATTTTTATTTTATTTTAAATCAACTACTGCTTTGATTGGATTGGGTGCATTGTAGCTACTCTGTTGACAGTTTAAATGTTAGAATAATCCATATCTGTACTTGTCATGGTGTGAGAATTCAAAATCATTCTCGACTTCTAGTTGACTTTTCTGTATTCGTGTTTACCTGTAAAATATGAATTGTGGATAACCAATTTTTTTTTTTTGGCAGAGGCCAGAGAAATACCTCGGGGATTTGGCTTCATGGGATAAAGCTGAGGCTGCTCTCACTGAAGCATTGAATGACTTGGGAAAGCCGTGGCAGGTCTGTTTCTCTCCTTACCATCGAGCTCAATTATTATAACCGAGACTCATTGCTCATATTACTAATCATACGAACAGATAAATGAAGGCGACGGAGCATTTTATGGACCAAAGATAGACATCAGTGTATCTGATGCCATGAACAGGAAATTCCAGCTAGCAACACTACAAGTAAGCTATTATTAAACGTGTCTTTTTTTTTTATTGTGCCAACAGTTTTTGATAATCGTCGTGGAACCATAATTCGGTTAATATTTGTGGTTTGTCAGCTTGATTTCCAGCTACCGAATCGGTTTGAACTCTATTACTCGGCAGAGGATGAAGCGAAGAGAGAAAAGCCTGTGATGATACACAGAGCCGTTTTAGGATCTGTTGAGAGAATGTTTGCTATTCTGCTAGAGCACTACAAGGGGAAATGGCCATTCTGGCTTAGCCCGCGACAGGCAATCGTGTGTCCCGTCTCAGAAAAATCCCAATCATATGCATTAACGGTATCTTGTCACTCGTATTGTTTTTCGCTTTAGAATATCTTAATGATTTTTGTTTGGTTCCGATCTAGCATCGTAATTTCTGTTGGTTTGCATCGATGCAGGTTCGGGATCAGATACACGATGGTGGCTATTATGTTGACGTCGATACAAGTGACAGAAAGATTCAGAAAAAGGTGCGTATCTAAAGTCCCCAAATTCGCATTTTCGTTATTAATTTGTTTTGATATATGATTTACTAATTCATTTGGAGATACAAACTGTGCAGGTACGAGAAGCTCAGTTGGCTCAGTACAACTATATTTTGGTTGTTGGCGAAGAAGAAGCGACTACTGGGCAGGTTTGTTCGGATATCCTATAAAACTTATCCTAACCGTTGGGTTTAAATAGATTATTATTATTTTTATAATATTATGCTTTAAATTAATTCTATGAGCTCTAACTTTGCAGGTGAGCGTAAGAGTTAGGGATAAGTCGGATCACTCGGTGATGAGCATCGACGGCCTACTCAAACACTTCAAGGAAGAAACCGAGGCCTTCCACTAGGGATTTATTTATTTAATTTTTTTTTTCCGATCTAATTTATGATTTCGATACATAACGAAAAGATGAACCTTACAAAATGGCGTTTTTGGAGAGATTTTGACAGTTCAGTTGCATGAAAGTTTTTTTTTTTTTTCTTACCCAATTTGTAGTGCTTACTCTGTTTGGAATTCTTGTCAACTTATTTTTTGTAAGATTTCTTTGTTATTTTACTTCTCGGTCTATGCTAGCTATCTTTTCTTTAATTCTATTGCAATGCCATTTTATGAAGGGGGAAAAAAGTCGCTTACTTATTTATATATATATATATATATATATATATATATATATATATATATATTTTAACTCAGGATGATTTTCCAGAGTTTTTAACAAGATCATTTATGATGGGGATACAATATCGAGTTTATATTCATTTGTTGGCGATTAGTGTGTAATGGCACGTCCTGCGTGAAATTTCCTTGGCCAAATTTCAATTACGGACCCGAGAAATTATCCGAGATAATTGTAAAAAGCATGATTAAATTAAGTATTTCTATCTTTATCACTTATTTAAAAAAAAAAAAAAAAAAAAAAACGAGCAAAGCAAATGATGTTGGAAGTGTGAGTAACGTAGGGCCATTTCATTTTGTGCTAATAAAAAACTTGAAAGAAAGAAATCTTCATTAACATCGAGACCTTTTTTTTTTATCGTTTAACCACTAGCCGTGTCTATGCACTCAAAAGAAAGATTATGACACCATCAATTTCTGTCTCTCTGCCATTCATGTGTTGGACACAAATTGTCCTTCACAAACCTCAATTATTGCTGCTTTATTATTTATTGATTTATTTATTCATTTACCCTCTAGTTGCTAATGCTTGACAATGAGGAAGTAAGCAAGTTTTTCCTTTTCCCTTTTGCTTGGCTTTGTTGGGCACAATGTTCTTGGCAGATCTGCCTTATTTTGATCATTTCTCAACCCAATTTCAATACAATACTGCCTTTTTAACTTGTCTCCAACAATTAAAGACATAAGGGTAAACAATTTAATAAAATTCCAATCACGAATTAATCATGGCACATTTATTGATTAGTTCTGATTCTGTCGTGTTCACAACTTCACATTAGCACTTCCATAATCATAATTATTATCTCACTTTTGTTTCCCATATATCTATCTCTAGATCTCTATAGGAGCCGTACAATCCTACCTTTTTTTCCGTTCTCTTTAGTATCTTCTCAACAGTGGTCAGTATATCTCACATTAACAAGTACGATACACAAATCTTTATATATACACACACACACACACACACACACACACACACATATATATATATATATATATATATATATATATATATATATATATATATATTTAATATAAGCAACATAGCAAGATAAAGAAGCAAAAATCAGAAGATCCTTCACAATCTATAGTATCTCATCACATGCAAAACAAAAAAAAAAGTACAAGATATTCAATATTTCTCCGCAAATCCAACCTAGCCGTTACAAATCTCAACAAAATCAATAATTTCCTACGACATATATAATTTGGTAGATGATTCTTTTTATTAATTAAACAAACAGTCACTATGCATGGCATTTTAATCTCACTGATGATCAACATCATAAATCTTATATATACAATACAACAAGACAAAGAATAACAAAAACTAAAGACCCTCAAGAACTTAATGCAAATATCACCAAAAATCAATAATCCCCTAGCTATACTGCAACCTTAATATTTTGTAGAAAATTATTATATTAATTAAATAAACATGGCAACTTAATCTCACTGATGATCAACATCACAAATCTTATATATACAATACAACAAGATATATATAAAGAAGCAAAATTGAAGGTAATCCTCAAGAACTTAAATAGTATATCAAATGCTACAAAAAAAAAAAAAGGTACTAGAGAGCTACACCACCTATAATATTGTAGTATTTCATAATTTTTTTTTCTTCTTCTTTATATCAAATTAAATCTGAATAATCTTCATCACTGATGATGATGATGATGATGATGCTCGACATCGTGATAAATCGAGTGTCCGAAGGAGGAGGGAATAAAGCCCTCGGCGGCGGGCCCGTCCCCGTCGGTCCCATCCTTGGCGGGGCCCGCGGGGACCACGGACGGGAGCTTGGAGAGCAGAGCCTCGAGGCTGCTCATGGACGGCGTTATCTTCAACGGAAGCCCGTGGTGGTACACGAACTCCTGCGGCTGAGTGATGACGTGTCCTCCTGGGAACTGCCACGTGTTATGGTGGTCCCCGCCGGGATAAGGGACCGGGGGCGAGGACGGGTGCGGGAGAAGCACTCCCGGGATGCTCTCTATGTAGCTCAGCTTCTTTCTCAGCATCACTACGTAGCTCAAGTCTTCAATTACCTTTATTTTTGTTTATTTTTTTATTAATGTTAGGGTTTTTATATATATGTGAGATCACAAAAAAAAAAAAAAAAAATTAGGGCAAGACCTTGTGGGTAGCTCCTAATTGAACGACCCCTTCTCTCACTGCTATCAGAGCTATAGTCTGCAATTATATAAATAATTAATTAATCATTTCTTTATATATATATATATATATATATATATATATAATTAGCTAGGGTATATGTATATTGTTGTAAATATTACCTTAATGCCGGACTGAAACTGAGCTTCCCATGTTCTAGGGTGCTGGTATTATATATATATGTTTAAAAAAAAACGACATCTAATTATGTTTAACAAAAAAAATATATATACCGTATGTACTCGGTTCTATTATTTCCTTCTAAAGTACGGAGAGAGAGAGAGAGATAAATATATAGCTAATTAATTAGAACCGAGTGAGTCAATACCGAGTCGGCCGAGTTATGCCAAGCTGACAAGAAGTTGATCTCTTGATCATTTGGCTCTTTGTGTATCCATTTGTGACTATGATCCGCAGCCACTTTTCCGATCAAACTAGACACCCATGCAATTGATTCATTAGGGCTTTCTCTATTAATTTCAGAAGAGAGAATGAATATGTTCAAAAAAAGACTATAATACCCTTCTCCGTAGTTGTAGATCTCATGCGACATCTTGAAGAAGAGCTCCGGTTGAATCCCTTGAAACTGATGGTGGAAGTGATGATGGTGATCGACCGAGGATGATGACACGTGGCCGTAAATTGACGGTCCGGATGAACAGTGATCGCCCGAAGAGTTCATCTCCGCCGTTGAATCTGTCGGCGACGACGACAAGGACGACGCCGCAAAGTTGCAGAAACCGTCCTCCCACACCAATATCCTGCCACGTGTCAGAGAAGCCACGCGATGTTTTTTTAGCGTAGTATTAAGCAATGTAAAATTACTTTTATAATTTCGATTTAATTAAATAACTATTACCAGTTTCTTCTGTTTCCTCTTGACCTGTCATAAGCACCGTGACCTTCCCATCTATATGCGAAAAAAATTAAATTTATCAAGAACATGAATATATATATATATATATATATATATATATATGTATGTATATATATATATGTATGTATTTAATTTATAGAAAAAATCAAATTAGTGATTAGATAATTAAATAATTGGCGTACTTGGGTGGAGGGTAATTTCTGGGAAGAATTCTCCAAAAAACAGCGTAAACCCACTGAGAATTCTCATGGATGCAAAGACTTCTTAGTGTGTGTTGAAGAAGATGAGTCACTGCAAATGAGCTGAGTTGGTCTTCCATTATCAAGATCGGTTAGTCTCTCTGGGATTTTTAGTGCTTCTGATGATTTTTTGTGTGTGTTTGCAATAACAATAATTGCTCTTCCAAAATGGACGATCTTTAGAAATAGAAGGGAAAACCTTACATCCTATGAGCGCCTTTATATATAACTTCTCTCTGCCTTTACCCTATTTCGTTATACCAACATGGAAAACACACATTTATAATGTCCCACACTTTTTTAATCTCTCTCTCTGAGAAAGAAAAAAACCATACTTTAATTTTATTTATTTTTTTCTCTTGGTCCCACACATTTTTTTTTTCTTTCTCTTAGGGCATATTCATGGGTTCACAATTTTTTTTTTCTTTTTAACCCAATAGTGCTTTGTAGTTGTACTATCTTTTGGTTTTATCTTCATTTTTATCCCTCTTTCATTTGTTATTATATATATGTTCTGATGTTACATCAATATAGAGACCCTTAAAAAAAAAAATTCATGACTCGTTTCTTTCTGACCCAATATGTGAAGTACCTTTCAGATTTGTAGCTGAGACACACAGGTTGTATAACTACACTATATATCCCAATTTCAGAGCCAGAGATTTATCTAGTTTCGTTACCCTCTTCATTGTCTTATTTAACTTAGACGCAAAAGTGGACGCAATAGAATTTCCCAGAGATGAAATCTAGTTTTTAACACACATTACAATTCATAATGTATATTGTACATATGTTTTGATCTTTGTATAAGTTATATTACATACTTTTAGTTTAAAAGAAATACCACGTGTTTATTTCATTTATATTTTATTTTGGTGACACAATACAATAATTAAGCCAGTATATATTCCATGTTACTCATCCATATACTTTATAGCTTATTAATTAATTAGTTTCTTGGATACAAGCCAGGATATATAATAAATACAAGGGAATTAAAATATCCACCGCAAGAGTGGGTGACATAGCAGATATGGTTAATTTCTTCATCGTATAGTTTTTTTGTCGTCAATATGCTGATAATAAAATGAATTATTATTAGCAACATTTTAAAAACTCAGATGATGGTGATATGTGGTATTAGAATTGTGTGGAATAGAGTGATACTATTATATATACGCTAGTTTTTAGCCATACCCATGCATGGCTTATGGATATTTATAATTCATCCACATATTTATTATCAATAAAGTATTATAAGAAATATGTTTAAACTTCCTTAAAAATAATATGAGAGAACATATTATTATAAGTGCGACAAATTCAAACAAATATTATATTTGAAATTGTATAAATTAGTAATAATTTAACATTCAAAGCTAAACACAAATATGCTAATCGGTGCACCTATTATATATATATATATATATATATATATATATATATATTTGTTTAGCTTCTAGTTCAAGATACGCGCTCTTTAAATATATGTTTGACTAGAAGAAACTGTTTTCTCTTTAAACTTTAAGCACGTGCAGTTAAATTTAAGATGGTCATAAAAAAAATTCCTAGGATAATATGTTAGTTTAAAACACTTACACTGATCTTAAGAAACAGTCATTTACTTTACTCCACATAAAAATAAAAATAAAATCCACACATGGCCTCTACTCTCTAGTCATTGTCTAATCATGATTAATTGCATTTCTTCATGAGATACGATCACAAATACATTATTGTAAGGAAATTACGAAACAGGCTTTTCATTGATCAGCACAAGTGAAAAAAACAGCTAGGCTTTCTTTACAGCAAAGCTATGGAAAACGTTAAAAAAACAAAGATCCAGTAAAAGACTGCATGCATGTATATATTGTATGTATATTATATTTAAATGTATACAAACACATACACTACAGTATTACAAAAGTGTACTTTCCTAGTTGTCTGATCGTAGAAGAAAATAATTAATACACCACTAACGAATTCTTTTTTTTTTTTTCCCTCTTTCAAAATGATGATCATCACCAATACACAATATTGTGACATATAGTGGCAATTTTTTTTCTAATAATTACACAGTAGTTTGTTTGTGGTCTTTTTTTTTCTCTTTGGTATCTCTCTTTCCTTCTGTGAACAACTATGATGACCAAAGGAGCTTTCAGTGCTTTCATTTCCCCACCCCAAACTGACAGCCAAAGAAATTTATTGACAGAGCATTATACTGTCCCTTTGACCATCTGTTTTATTACAAGAAAAGTGTCCTGTTATTATATTACTACTATTCCATTTCCACCAGTATTTTTTTTTTCCTTTTTTTATTTATGCAATTTTTTTTAAAAAAACACATCACATAATATGTAACCTCCCAAGACAACAGGTTTTCATTGACAGACATCCCTATATATATCTCCATAATTTTGTATGTGTGTATATATAAGAGAGAGAGAGAGAGAGAGAGAGAGAGAGAGAGAGAGAGGGAGAGATCTAGTGAGTGTTATAAATAGGGGTGTATGTTATTGTAGTAATATGTACTGAAATCTTGTAAATCATGAATGTACAATCCTTTTATTACACAGTAGGGCTACAGATATATTATTTGAAATTATATTAGGGACAGTTTCTGTGGAGGTGATGTAAGCAAAAATGGATTTGTAATTTAGGGCAACATTATTATGTACATATATTGAATGAGGTTTGGATTTTACTTGAGGTGGTGATGGTTCTGGTGGGTGAATTTATTTATTATTGGGTTTTGGTTCCTTTCCCTTTTGTGAATAATTACTAGTGATATATCTATTGAGAGATTTTTCAGTTTTTGTCTGGCATATGATTAAAATAATTATAATAATTAGAAATTAGCATGGGAGGAATAGAATGGAGCCAATGAGTCTTGGTCAAGATATAATTGATGTTGAACAATGCCGCCCCATCCTTTTCTCTCATTTAAGGATGTGGAATCTCTGCTCTTCCCATCCTTTCCCTTGTCCCTTTTTTTATTCTGTAATAACCCATTATATATTTATATGAATAATTAATTTAATTTTGTAACAAAAAAAAAAAATTTAATATGTACGTTATGTATATGGATAATATGGGACAATATCAGACATAGGATCTAGTAATGCATACCCTAGGGCAGGCACAATATCTTAATCTCCATTATTATTTATTTCATATGATATTCACTTAGTGAATTTAATTTTGAGAAAAAAAATTGGAGGGCATGGATTTATATGGAACGGAGTAACAAAGAATATGGAGAAGAGTCTGATTTTATATTATTTTGGAATGTTTTTGTTTGAAATATTATTAGTATCTCATCTAATCCACATTATATATTATGTTTTCATATAGTCCCATTTAACAAATATATTTGTGTACATACACATATGATATATGTATATATATAAACGATGAAGACGTAAGAATAGATTGCCTCTTTTGTCCCTTTTACCAAAAAAAACCATGACTTTAGGGCTAATAACTTGATAAGTATTAAATAATTGTAATATGTCCAAAGGATATCTAAATTTCAGTGTTTTTTTCTCTCTCGGAGTATTCAAATGTCTTATCCTTAACCAAATGATTTGTTTTCACACTGATAATATATAAATTAATACCACTACAAGTCTACGAGATAGATATACGTTATATATATGGATGTAAATGCGTGTATCCACATTTCCCAAGCCTGCTCTGAATGAACAGTTTTTTTCTGTTGAGGCTGATCAGGAGGAGTATGTTTAAGAGCAATCTTTTGTTCGTTACACTAAAAAAAAAAAAAAAAAAATTAGACGCAGTACGTGATTTTCATAATTCTATCGTTATGTGTGCATTCATGAGTTAATGCGTGTCAAGATCTCAGTCATGCATATATGCGTATGCAATGCAATCACGGATCGATGGTTTCTTCACATTGCTATGTATTCATGCTTTGTACAATGTCGTCGATCAGTTCAACTCAATACATATACATATACACATATATATATATATATTAAATGCTTTGTAGAATGTGGTTGAGTAAATTCCTTTTATTGTTCTAAAATCAACGCGGTTGATTTAAGGACTTGCTTTGACAAATATTGAGTCTTTTACTCTAAAAAAAAGGATGTTTTTCAATTTGTTTGAGCGATTGGAGTCAGACCTACTATGTATAAAATATATGTGTGAAAAGGGGCTTTTATCATTTCCAGCTGTTATATACGGAAAACTACTAGCTACTAACATTTTTTTTATTTATATAACCATTTATTCAAAGAGTGGCATAACTTGAGAAGTCTATATATATATATATATATATATATATATATATGTGTGTGTGTGTGTGTTTGTGTGTGTGTGTGTGTGTATAAACTATTTAAGCACATGGTTCGGAGATAAAAAAAAGTAAATCCCGTATAGCAAATCTTGTCTATAGATGAATTTCGTCAAACCAAACATGATACGAAGAAAAATCAGCTGTTTACTTACTACATTTACCAGCTAAATAGGCATGCAATGATAAATGATCAGAAAAAAAAAAGAAAAAAAGATAGGAGGGTTTTTCTTGGTGGCGAATATATCAGTAATTTTTTTTTTAAAATACAATAAAAAAAAGGGGTTAGATGATTCTTGTTTAAAAGTCACTTAAACTATGATTTTACACAGGAGATGCAAAACTTTATAAATATATAATAATAACCAATTTCGCAAGTTTCATGAAGTGAACTTGTAATGGAAAAAAAATAGATCATTTATTGTGACAGCAGATTCCGAGTTTCCGTTGGCAATTTAGATAAAAATCCCATGGCATCACGTGAACGAATGATTTCTAGGCACCTCACTTTTGACAATAAACAGTTCTCGTGTAACCATTTTCATGACCCATTTAGAAGAGAAATGAAAAAAAAAAAAAAGATAATATTAATCACCTCTTTTGAACAACCCTTTATCACTGCTGTAAAAATATGATTAGCATTTTATTTTTCTTCTCTCTCAATAATAACAACCCTACTTTTCTTATATACATGTCATCAACGTGCTAGTGAAAATCACCCGTATATGAAGGTGCCTCCAAAATTGACGCATCCAGATATATTGATTATATTTTTTTTATTTAGATAAATAATTAATACATAGATTATAAGCTCAATACATTAGCATGACCTAGCTCTTTCTTTGTGACTTTATCTAAGGCTATATATGATTATATGCATGTGGTACCTAGGATAGCCTAGTGGTAATTCCACACAACCTCCTGTGTGGAGGTCGTGGGTTCAATCCCCACTGCAGCTTCAAAAAAAAAAATATGATTATATGCATATATACTTTCTTATAAATGCATCGGTATCGAGTTCCACTATGTTTGTCAAGAATCTATACGCCATCAATTACCTACTACGTACAAACCCAGAGAGAGAGAGAGAGAGAGAGAGAGAGAGAGAGAGAGATGAAGAGCTTTGTTTTTTTGATGAAAATTATTCCTACAACCATAAGTCAGAAAAAGATACATCTTTTTGGGTTACGTTGGTCAAATGGACAGTGATTTATCAGAGTCCCAAGCTTATTAGTCAATCAATTGGGCGATGCAGATAACTACCCACCAAAAACTTACAGCCTTTACTACTTTGCAATGCATGTATATATTTTTAGGGAAAATTATATCATTGCATATTTCCTCTCCTTTTTGCTGTTCTAATTCGTTTGTAGTTTACGTTTTATGTTTGATCACAATCATTTATATTGTTTATCATGATGTCAATATTTGTAAGTTTACATATGTGTAAATAGTGTTTTTTTCTTCGGAAAAATACACATGTAACTATTGTTGACTCTTTGTGGTACATAAGATAGCTTAGTGGTAATTCCACACCACCTCATGTGTGGAGGTCGTGGGTTCAATCCCCACTGCAGCAAAGCTGCCTTAAAAAAAAAAACTATTGTTGACTCTTTCTCAAACCCTAACCGGTCGCGCTCTGTCTCATAATAATATATTTACCCTTATTCCGTCCCAATTAAAATCAAACAAGAAAAAGAAAAATACTAACTAAGATAAATACCTACTTGACTTCTAAAATTCCAAAATTCCACAAAAATTGAGGAAAAACCACTCCTACACATAAAAAAATCAATTTATATATAAAAAAAGGGTTAACTCATTCAAAATTAAACATCAAGATTAATTTTAGTTAATATCTGTCAATAACATTTGATTAAGGGTGTATATTCTATTAAGTGCATAGAGTGCGATAACGTTTTTTAATTGATTATCATATCATCAAAATTGATTGTTTGGTAAATTTTTTAAAATTTTGGCTATTTTAAGTAGTTTAGTCCATATTTAAGCATTTAGCTCGAGTGACACTACCTGATTTTCTCTTACATGAGCACACATGGTCACATGGGTTCAATCTCTCGAAACATCGATTTGTCTCTATTATTTGATCTTTAAAAAAAAAATGTACTATGAGTTTACATGTTTTATATAATCACAAATATGATATATATGAATGAATAATGGTCAAACAGTAGTTTAGTCCGTATAATATGAAGATTGCGTATAACATGAAAATTAACAAATTTACTCAATAAATATTAAAGTTAAATTTGACTCGAGTGGTAATTAAGCATACGTAAGCTTAAAGTATAAAACAATGTCTTACTAAAGCATGTTATGTTTTATTATTACTGTAACTATATATGTAATATATAAATATATATGCATCAAATATATACATACACGCACTATAAGGGTTTGTAAAGAAAGATCGTAGCAATGCTAGGTGTGCACCACAATCGCTTTCACTTTCTTCATGGATCAACATCATCTAATAAAGTGGAGTTGGAAAATAGAGGCACAACTAATTTAAAATATGGCCCACTTATATGCTGTTACCAGATCCTTAACATTGCTCAAAATTATTGCGTCCCCTCCTATCTAACTAACCCAATGTCTTATACTATATATTATCATTTTCACATCAAAATAATGTATTTGGAAGTTTAATTTGATAACATAAATAATAATTTCATCACAACAATAATCTATTTTTTTTAATTAATTAGTTTGTCTATATAGCTTTATCAATATTCAAATTCAAGGTTACTAGTGAGCTATCATATATTATTGTCGTTTCATTATTATATTATCGGATATATTGTAATAGGCGCAGATTGTTCATTTTAAATTCAAGAATCTTTTTCTTTATATGGTAAAATAATTTAACATGTAATGAGATGTTTATTCAAGTAATAGATAAAGTAATTAGTTGAACAACTAACTACGTATGCAAGATGAATAAAATAAACAATCAACTAGCAAAAACAAATAAGGACACCGAGGATTGATAACCCAATTACTTGACAAAATACTTAATTTTGAGGAACAAAGGTGTAAGTCCGCAAACGGAAAGCAATTCACTGATAATATATGAGGAACAAAGAACTCAGGCTTGCAGACTCTGTCTCAAACTTCCGTCTCTTCCAATTCTCCGCTGAAATACAATCTAAGCTCCCCCTTAGATCAGAGATCCATCTCTCTTCCAAGCAACCATATCTCGAAGATCATCTGAACGAAATAAATACAAACACATATGTTACTATCAACCATAAACAAATAAATTATAGCGATAATTTACATTAATTTTTGACTCGTTGTCTATGAAAGTCTTCAAAGTAGAGAGACGAGTAAAGAGATAAGTCGGCCTTGTACGCAGTGGCGGAGCCAGGATTTCAATTTAGGGGGGGCAAATTTGAGAAATATTTTTGAGGAGGGGCATTATTGAAAAAAAAACTTACAAATTTGGGTCAAAAACATAATTATTAGTAAAATTTAAGGGTAAAATTATAAAAAAATATAAAAATTTGGGCTTAAAAAATAATTTTCAAAAATTGAGGGGGGGCACTGGCCCACCCTGGCCCCCACCTGGCTCCGCCTATGCTTGTACGACTAGAAGAATTAATGACCTAAACAAAAACCCAATTGACGAGTTTTGGTAAAGGGAAATACACAATCTTCCAAGAATCAGTAGATCGGGGAACCAAATCCAATTATATCTCCAAAAATCTCGAAACTAAAAATATAATATCTTTAATTCGATTCGTGCGAAAAAGAATATGTCGACTAGGTTGTCTTGAAGTTGCGTAAGATCTTGAACAACTTATAACATTTTGGCAAACTAAAAAAATGCCATAAAGAACTTAACACACGATATGTCAGAAGTTGTTTCTTATACCAACTATTGTTGGCATGTCGTGAGAAGGGTATAGGAAGCTAGCTAATATAGATGCTTATTATGAGCTTCCGACCGCACATAAGAAAAAAATAAAAATTCATGCGTTTTATTGAAATAAATATACCACATGGTACACTATTTTCTTGGCCATTGTTAGTAATTTGTACAAGGTATTAATGTAAAGTGTGTTAATAGATGTTAAAACCATTCATCTTTAAAGCCATGAAGGCTGATAAAAACATCCAGCTTTAATGCCATGAAAGCTGTTAGAAACGTCTAGCCCATGCGAAGAATCTGGCACTCTCGCCGGAAACTTCCCGCTGTGACGATGGCCGGGTCGATGACCTTGACCGCCACATGAGTGCTGTCGCGGAGGACTCTGCAATAGACCCGCCCGAACCGCCCCTTCGCGAAATCTCATAGGACATTTAGAATAATATTCCAAAAAAGAGTTAGTCCAACATCAATACTAGGATTTCTATAATTGTCTTAATCTTCCTTTTGCGGAAAATTAATATTCCCAATAAAATAGTCGATTTTCTCAATTCATAATTAAGTGAATGTAATGCGGATATGGTCGAAACAAACAATTAGTTGTATCAAACACAAGAGATACTCGCTTATTTCTCTCGTACAAATCGTGTACGAGACTTTCAGGTTGCACGGATCCTACGTACATGATAAAAAGAAGAAGTTTCATTAGTATATCTTCCGCATAATTTAAGACCAAATTCATTTGAATGAATGAGTTTTCTCAATCGCACTACCCTCGTACTTATTATATATGTGACAAATTTATTTTAATAATTTTCTTGTTTTGAAATATGATTTCTCTAAATTGAACTATATATATATATATATATATATATATATATATATATATATATATATATATATATATATATATATGTGTGTGTGTGTGTGTGTGTGTGTGTGTGTAAACTATAAACAATAATTGAGAGCAAATTTTATACGTAACAAATAATTTATTATTAATGCTAGTGGTGATTTCTCTAAATTGAACTGTGTGTGTGTGTGTGTGTGTGTGTGTGTGTGTGTGTGTGTGTGTGTGTGTGTGTGTGTGTGTGTGTGTGTAAACTATAAACAATAATTGAGAGCAAATTTTATACGTAACAAATAATTTATTATTAATGCTAGTGGTTAGGTGTTCGCATATTCTTAAACCAAAAGTACTATAGGGGAATGCTTTTAATATGGTTTCGCAATCATGAGCATAATATATCACTATTAATGCATGTGTAAGGTTGTAAGCAAATTCTCGTTGAAGGGAGACATGGCAGCAGAATTAGACGTTTCATAGTTAAGGAATTGGGAGATTGATTAGGTGATCAATGATTATGTCTTCACATCCTTAAACCGAATAGAATAGCCTATTAATAAATATTGCTTACAAATACTTGTGACTAATCTTAAAATGAATCTTGGAAATTGAGTGCATTATTATTCCACAAATAATAATGCATGTGTATCTACAGATATATACTTTTGATGGGACGGCAGATCTAGAATGTTCTCCCACATAATTTTGGCTTTAGGGATTGATGAGGATTAGGGCAAATGATTAGGTATTTCAAATAGGAACAATTTGTTTGAGATGAAAGTGATCTATATATGTGACATACATAATAATAATAATAATAATAATAATAATAATAATAATAATAATAATAATAATAATAATAATAATAAACTATTGGTGGGTGTATATGTGGGGGCTTTTGATGATGCATGGTTCTTTACCAAACAGAAGCTTTGAGAGAGACTTACAATCATAGATGAGATGGAATGGGCATCTTTTCACAATGGAAAAGCTTTGTGGTTGAGAACACTGAGATTTTGGGGTACAATGAGATAGGGACTTGTTAATCAAATCACACCCAACAAAATAATCTCTCTCTCTCTCTCTCTCTCTCTCTCTCATATCTTGACACCCACACACACACTACAATAATTAATAAATTAAATTTACACATTTCTTGCATATCACTTTTCTCCCTAACTACCAATTATAGTATGTATCTCAAAAGTTGCATTATAAATCTTTACATACTATAGTTTTTATTCCAACCGCTCAAGTGTGCATACCAAAGATGTAGTACCATGACATGCATAATTGCATAGAAAACTTCAAACGGTACCCCATCTATTTCATTGCAATTAAAAATTTAATGATAATAAAAAAAATGATATTGGTTTTGTAAACCTCTTCACCGTTGGGATTGGAGCACGGAAGCATGGTCATTTTATGCAATTTGAAATGCTTTGCTTTTTCTTCTTTTAAGATAAAAAAAGAAAAAAAAGATGGCAACATAGTTATCCTAGACAAGAAATAAGGGATAGATATCTTAGAATTGTTCTTGACATTCTTTCTTATCCTTTCTCTTTTTGTTTATGTTTTTTTTTATTGCAGATATAATAATAATTTATAAAATTATATTTGGAGGGATTTGATTAGATTCTTTTCTTGTTACATAATCTGACATAGATGATTAGGTTTGGGTCCCAAAAAATGGCTGTAATTCGATGACTATATATATGTGATAAACATGGTACTTTCTTTTCTTTCCGGAATATTATATAATTTTGAGCTTCTGTGATACGGTCTTTAGATGCTGATCCTATCAGGCCGGCCCTTAAATTGGTACGGGCTATGGCCCAAATTAGTCGTGGGTCCCACATTCTAGGGCATATTTATAATTACAATTATGACATAATTGGACATGATCGTTTATATTCGAGGATTTTTTTTTTTTATTAATTTTCAAATAGATATTTTAGAGATCTTTTCTGTGTAAAAATTCATGATACTATTTGATTGCATAGATTAATTGTAATTTTAATGCACTTCTAAAAATTTGACTCTTAAAAATATACTTTTGAAAAAAATAAACTACACATTTTTATCTTTGACCTAGCCATTTTGTTGTAATTGGCTTTGTGAATCACATTGGTTTAAGAAAAAGTTGAAATTAAGGATTGTCATCCAAAGTTGGCGATGAGAGTCACGAGAAATCCATTGATTTATGATAAGTAACCAATTTTAATTAATTCTTATTATGGCTAATGGGAAAAGAAAAACAGACTATTTTAATTAGCTGAGTTCTGAAAAAAAAAAAGTTAAAAAGGATTGAAAAGTTTAAAAAAAATCAATGATGAGTAGCTTATATAGTTGATGGGATTCCAATAAATTATTATTTTTTAAGGGTCATAAAACAGAAGAATTGGAAAGCAGTGTTAAGGCACTATCATAAAGTTAGAGACCAATTAACAGAAGGTAAACAATAAAACTAGGGCTGCGAGTGAGGATCCCCGATATTATTGTATGGTGAGAGATCAAACATCAGTATCTGGATGATTTTTACAAAAATAAAATAATTTTTTTTCACACATATTATCAAATTTTTCATAAAATAATGAATTTCATTTATGACAAGTTTGATAATAGATGTTTTAAAAAAGTATTACTTTGATAAATAAATAAAATTCAAAATAGAAATATTGACATGGTGCTACAGTTTGTTTTTTGTTTTTTTTTTTTCTTATTAGTATTTTTAATTTTGGTGTGATAAGAACTTGATTTTTTAATATTTTATTTTTTATTATAATTTTTTTTGCTTTCGCGTCCACTCGAGCTCATATATATTCATTAAAAGAAATCCAAGCCTCTCTCTCCCAAAAAAAAAAAAATTGGGTTTTCAATCTTTGGTGTCGTCTCCTCCCATGAGATATGGAGATTCTGATGGTCTCGACCAATAAAGGATTCTCGATTTCGTGGAAGGTTATTTTTATTTATTATTTTATTTTTCATGTTTTGATTTATGTTTTGATAATATTTCAATAATCCAGACTTACAATATCTGGCTTTTGAACGATCTTTGATTGAAGTGGTTTTGAATTTTTCTTTTGATCTGAATCTCAGATCTATGATATGATTTCTTCTTTGAGCGTGGATCTCAGTCGACCAAGACCCTTAAAACCGCAATATGCAATAAGCGAATGCTGACGTTTCAGTTCGCGATTCATATAGTAATCTGATAATGAGTGATTACTTGCATAAACGGGTAACCCACATGTTATTTTGTTATATTTATGATTGTTTGTGGTCTATTTTTCATCTTCTTCTTGTAGAAGTTTTTGATTTTTTTTTTTGCGCTAATTTTGTAATTTAAGCTTTTGGCTTTTATCAATATAATTCTGAACTTTTAGAAGTTCTTTATATAAAAAAAAAAACTCATATATTCATTTTGAGAGAGCATATGTGTTTATCAACTGAACTAGATTCTTTGGTCAATGTGAGCTCATCTCTTGATTTCGGGTTGAGTGAAAAAGTGGGGTTCTATACATACACAAGCACTATGCCATGCTTCTCGTTGCGATGAAGCACTACAAACAGGCCCAACCCTTTTTAAATAAAATAAGTATTTTTTTTTTTGTATAAAAAATACTTTTGACACATAAATGTTAATGATATAAATGTTTTTGTCTAATTTTTATTTTGTTGTTTTTGATTAAAATTGAATTATTTTATTTAAAAAAAATTATTTATCATTTTTATTACGAATAAAGTTTGGGCTTTCTGAGGCATAGTTTAGGCCATTTTTAAGCCCAGGTTCAGCCCTCGGCCTCGAGAATCGAAGGCTTGATCTGAGGTTCGGCTTAAGATTCTATTACTTAGGCCGTCCGGTCCTTCAATAAAATGATTTGGGTCGGGCCTATGCCCGACACATAAATATTATTTAGTGAATTAAGTGTGGAAATTTTAATATAAATGAAAAGGAATAAAAATTGTAGCTTATTAAGTAAGAAATTTTGCAAGGCTAATGAAATACCTCATTTATAAAAGCTTAACGACTATGTCATGGTCTCTTTTAAGAGGATCTTGACGAAAGCGATATTCCCTCAAGACCCCATGACGATGCCTCAGAGATAGCGCAAACCTCTACTTCGTGTTCGTGGTCATTGCGGCTATGATCCTCTGCATTGTGTTCTGTAATGCTGCCCCGCGCCTCCCTATGATGAAGCACTACAAGTTAGCCCAATCATTTTTAAATAAAATAAAAAGTACTTTTGACGCATAAATGCAAATGATATAAATGTTTTTCCCTAATTATATTTATTCATTAAAAGTGTATTTTTTTAATTTTAAAAATATTTCTTTATATATATATATATATATATATATATTTTTTATGATAATTTGAGCTTTTTGGGGTTCAGTTTAAGCTCTTTTCAAGCTCGGGTCCTGTCCTCAGTCTCGAAGGTCGAAAGATTGATCCTAAATTGGGCTTAAGATTCTATTACTTAGTCCCGACCTCTACTAAAAGAGTTTGGGTCGGACCTGGACCTTTTGATATCCTTTAGAAAAACATCATGATAATCCTAAAACATATTACTGGTAATTCTTAGTTAGAATTTAATTAAAAGAAGAAATTAGATGATCATAATATATTTACAGCTGGCAAACGTGGACTTCTAAAAGGACACGCCACTTTGCGAAATGACACGTATCATCACTTTATATTATGATCATCATTAATCACTTTCACTTGCCTCGTGACTTGCACGTTTTTTTTTTTTTTTTTTCTCACTTTCACACATATACGTAGAAAATGATGTTTCTCACTTCATCATTCTTATTTTAATGCGGTGGTTTGACAATGTAGTACATGGATTGTATATATCACGTAGAAAATGAATGGATGGGATGTTGGTTTAATGATCTTATATTGCTAATAATTTTGTACATTACTCGCCCTTATAAGTATGTGAAAGAAACCAATTAACAATAGACAGATCATTAATGTAAAATTGTGGTCAATTCAAAATGTACCGAATGAATGTAACATTTGACTAAACTTCGTGGGATATGGATGATATTTTCTCCAATAAGAAAGACTTTTATATGTTTGTTAAATAATGTGAATTTTCCAGCTACCCAATATTCCAAAATAAAATTAAGATTGTTGCGGATGCAATGCTAATGTAAATAGTATTTTTTTTTTGAAAAATGACATATATATATATATATATATATATATATCATATATATATATATATCTTGTGTTTTAGTGAAATGTCGAGTTTAACTTTTATTTTTCAAGGGTGGTTGTCCATTCCGATTGTCTCCATGTGATTAACGAGATAAAGTCCGGAGCCATTCCGACGACGGAACTAGATACTGTTAATGCGATTTCTCGGATAACATTTACGGGACACGTGTCGGGGTGCGAGCTTGCGACGTGTCTCGATATTTTGTTGTCAGGGTCACGTTCCCTCGGCTCTCAAGAGGATTTGTGTTTTTTGAGGAGCGAGTAGGGTGAATGGGGGGTGTGACCGTGCTCTTCGTGAGCTGCCTACGTACCCGCTTTGCGGGATCAGGTCATGACGTAGTTCAGGGCGAGTGTGTTTGCTATGTGAGTGGATTCTTGGATTTTTGTTTTTTCTTCCTCCCGTCGAGAGGTGGCTCTCGGTCTTTGTTTATGATCCGGGATAATTTTGAAGTTGGGAGAGTATTTGGCTGAGAGAATGACTTGAGAGTCGAGAGAGGATTTTGAGTCGAGAGAATGACTTGAGAGTCGAGAGAGGATTTTGAGTCGAGAGAGGATTTTGAGTCGAGAGAATGACTTGAGAGTCGAGAGAGGATTTTGAGTCGAGAGAATGACTTGAGAGTCGAGAGAGGATTTTGAGTCGAGAGAATGACTTGAGAGTGAATTGAGTTTTGAGTTGAGAATGAATGAACTATTTATAGGAAAAAAATCGGTGCTTGGCACTTGTCGCTTGTCGCTCATCGCTTGTCGCTTGCGCTTGGCGCTTGTCGCTTGGCGCTTGGCGCTTGGCGCTTGGCGCTTGTCGCTTGGCGCTTGGCGCTTGCTCTTGGTGCTTGTCGCTTGCGCTTGGTGCTTGTCGCTTGCGCTTGGTGCTTGTCGCTTGGCACTTGGCGCTTGCTCTTGGCGCTTGGCGCTTGCTCTTGGTGCTTGCGCTTGGCGCTTGTCGCTTGGCGCTTGGCGCTTGGCGCTTGCTCTTGGTGCTTGCGCTTGGCGCTTGTCACTTGCGCTTGGCGCTTGATTTTAGTCATGCGTATTTTTAGCATTTGACTAAATTGTCCTTTTATATTGTAACGTCGTTTTTGCAATTGAGGCGTCGTTTTTACCATAAGAAAAAGACGGCCTAACATTAACCCCCCAGTTTCTTGTGCGACTTGTCGAGCGAGAAACTTAATTTGAATTCCCCGAGAGCTTCGTCGTTGATGTCTTTAGACCGTTTGGTTTTCCATTTGTGATTTAGATACGTATCTTGTAGCGGTATGCCTCGTGGGGCGCGACTTTGCAGAATTTAAGTCCCGTGGGACGTGACCTCGTAAGGCTAACCCAGTGGGGTTGATCCCGTAGGATTGAGTCCCGTGGGACATGGCCTCGTAAGGCTAACCCCGTGGGGCTGCGTCTCGTAAGACGTGGCCTCGTAAGGCTGACCCCGTGGGGCTGAGTCCCGTGGGACGTGGCCTCGTAAGGCTTGATCCCGTAGGATTGAGTCTCGTAAGACGTGGCCTCGTAAGGCTGACCCCGTGGGGCTGAGTCCCGTGGGACGTGGCCTCGTAAGGCTTGATCCCGTAGGATTGAGTCTCGTAAGACGTGGCCTCGTAAGGCTGACCCCGTGGGGCTGAGTCCCGTGGGACGTGGCCTCGTAAGGCTTGATCCCGTAGGATTGAGTCTCGTAAGACGTGGCCTCGTAAGGCTGACCCCGTGGGGCTGAGTCCCGTGGCCTCGTAAGGCTTGATCCCATAGGATTGAGTCTCGTAAGACGTGGCCTCGTAAGGCTGATTGTTTCTTAACTCTCTTATTTCTCTGAATGCGTAAGTTTGAAAATTATTCAAAAGCAGCAACGTGAGCGGGAAATTTTTTTTTTTTTTTTTTTTTTTTTTTTTTTTTTTTTTTGCAAAAGGGGATTTCGCGGATGCGGATTTCAAAGGTCGGACCCTCTTAGGGGTTTATAAAGACAAAGCAAAATTAAAACATTCCCCCGTGGGGGTCGCGAATTCCAATTTCAAAATAGGCGATCTAAGCCTTGGGGTCCGGTATACGACACGGATCTCTAGTCTGATGGGCGGCTCTTCAGTTGACGACGTTGAGGGGAGTTGCCGCTCGGTTGTTACGGCCATGTGCTGCTCCGTTGGCGGTCGCGTTTTGTTGGCTTGTGGAGGCTCTGGCGTTGTTGATCATGTCGAGGACGAACTCTTTCAGTTCTCCTTGTTGGATGAGGGCCTCGATTTGCCTTTTCAGATGGAAGCACTCGGAGGTTAAGTGCCCGTGATCCTTGTGGAACTCGCAATACTTTGACCTATCTCTCTTTCCCGGCTCCGTCCTCAAAGGTTCGGGGGCTCTGAACTTCTCGCGAGCTAGTACTAAGACTCTTTCAGGCGGGGCGTTCAGCGGAGTGAAATTCGAGTGGTCTCGAAATTTATCCACCAACAGACTCTTTGAATTAGCATGAGGTCGTCCGGAATTGTCGGCACGCGCTTTTTTCCTTTTCCAGTCGTCGGACTCTTCGTCCTCCCTTCGGCGATTTCCTTGGTCGTTTGTCCTTCGGATCTGAACAAATTCTTCTAGAGTGATGTATTTTCCGGCTCGGGCCGCGAGCTCGGTCATTGTCTTTGGCTCTTTCTTGATCAAGGAATTGAGGAAGTCGCCAAGTAAGAGTCCGTCGAGAATCGCCGAAATGGCGTCGCCATCTTCGAATTTGTCAACTCTGTTTGATTCCTCAGTGAAACGTGACAAGTATTCGCGCAGAGATTCGCTCCTCCTCTGCCTGACTGTCCGGAGGTGGCTCTTCCCCAGCTTTCTCTCTCTAGAGCCGCCGAAGCGGGCAAGAAAGTTTTGTTGCAGCTCCTCGAAAGATCGAATGGTTCCGGGCCTTAGCTTGAGGAACCATTGGTAGGCAGGGCCGCTCAAAGTGAGGCAAAAGGCCTGACACATGATCGCCATTGAGTGTCTCCCCACTTTCATCCACATCTGGTACTGCTGTATGTGACAAAGTGGGTCAGTCTTTCCATCGTAAGCAGGGATGCGTGGTAGAAGGAAATCGCGCGCAAAATCCTCTGCGAGGATATCCGCGGTGAATGGGGACGCAGCGTCTTCCATCATGTTGCGGACGTCTGGCGTCAATGTTTGGGTTGCTCTGATGTCTTGCACTTCGTCCCTCAACTTTTGGAAGAGTGTCATCACGTCCGTATCGTTAGTGGGGGTTACCGCGGGGGCAAGTCTTGTCGTGTGTCTTCTTTCGTTAGACGCCTGGTCGAGAGGCGCAATGTGTGGTGGAGTTGGATCGGTCGGGGTCGGTTCCGTTGCCGCTCGGGGGTTCGCCGGGGGGTGGGGATTCCGTGGAATCTCCCATCGAGCGTTTGGCTGTTGCCTTTGCTCTTGGTCATGGCGGGTCCCGGTTCTCAGGTTATGGATGCGTCTTGGTGGCGCGAACCTTCGAGTATCGCCGCTAGCCGCCACGTCCTCTTCGTGGCCTCGGCGATCGAGGGTGGATGAACGCGACCGATCCGTTCTAGCCTCGACGAAGGAGCGAGAGCTTTGTGAGGCGGCCGGGTGGTTTCGTGGCCTTGGCTCGACCATCGCTTGGCTAGCCTGACGGCGTCGGTGATGGTCATGAACTCCTCGTGCTCCTTCGAGGTGGTTGTGGCCGATGTCCTGAATGCTCGGATCGGGGACGTCATCGCTTTCTCCTTGAAAGGGTTCGGGTGCTTCGCCTTCGGGGTTGTCGTCGTGGATTTGCTCCGAGTCTCCAATTTCTGGTCCCAACGGGATATACTCTGGTATGTCTTGCTCGTCGAAGACGTCGTTGATGAGGGTGTCTTGGCCTCCGAGTCTCGCGACAACGCCGGCGAGACGAAAGATACTTGTCTCGATTCGCTCCATTCTTGCGTCTCGGTCGCCTTGAACGAGCGCGGGGAGAGATTCCTCTTGGGGGGCGTCGTTCTCTTGGGCTTGGCGGGCTCGGGCCCGAGTGTTGAATGCGATGCTTCCCGCCGGAGGGGCGGGGCGTTCGGAGATAGCTAGGTGGCTAGCCATTTGTTGTACCTGGTGTTTTGTGGTCTTCCGTGGAGGAAGTGAGTTTGCCGGTGGAGAGCTCGTGGTTGTTCTCGAGATCCCCTCCTTCTAGCGCCAAAATGTTAATGCGATTTCTCGGATAACATTTACGGGACACGTGTCGGGGTGCGAGCTTGCGACGTGTCTCGATATTTTGTTGTCAGGGTCACGTTTCCTCGGCTCTCAAGAGGATTTGTGTTTTTTGAGGAGCGAGTAGGGTGAATGGGGGGTGTGACCGTGCTCTTCGTGAGCTGCCTACGTACCCGCTTTGCGGGATCAGGTCATGACGTAGTTCAGGGCGAGTGTGTTTGCTATGTGAGTGGATTCTTGGATTTTTGTTTTTTCTTCCTCCCGTCGAGAGGTGGCTCTCGGTCTTTGTTTATGATCCGGGATAATTTTGAAGTTGGGAGAGTATTTGGCTGAGAGAATGACTTGAGAGTCGAGAGAGGATTTTGAGTCGAGAGAATGACTTGAGAGTCGAGAGAGGATTTTGAGTCGAGAGAATGACTTGAGAGTCGAGAGAGGATTTTGAGTCGAGAGAATGACTTGAGAGTGAATTGAGTTTTGAGTTGAGAATGAATGAACTATTTATAGGAAAAAAATCGGTGCTTGGCGCTTGTCGCTTGTCGCTCATCGCTTGTCGCTTGCGCTTGGCGCTTGTCGCTTGGCGCTTGGCGCTTGACGCTTGGCGCTTGTCGCTTGGCGCTTGGCGCTTGCTCTTGGTGCTTGTCGCTTGCGCTTGGTGCTTGTCGCTTGCGCTTGGTGCTTGTCGCTTGGCACTTGGCGCTTGCTCTTGGCGCTTGGCGCTTGCTCTTGGTGCTTGCGCTTGGCGCTTGTCGCTTGGCGCTTGGCGCTTGGCGCTTGCTCTTGGTGCTTGCGCTTGGCGCTTGTCACTTGCGCTTGGCGCTTGATTTTAGTCATGCGTATTTTTAGCATTTGACTAAATTGTCCTTTTATATTGTAACGTCGTTTTTGCAATTGAGGCGTCGTTTTTACCATAAGAAAAAGACGGCCTAACAGATACCATTTTGGAGGATATCAAGGCGAGTCTAGGTGCTTTTCATGAGTATTCTTTTTTTTTTCCTCGCT
Source organism: Urtica dioica subsp. dioica (assembly GCF_054948205.1). NCBI lineage: Eukaryota > Viridiplantae > Streptophyta > Magnoliopsida > Rosales > Urticaceae > Urtica > Urtica dioica. Next base: position 48,624,951 of record NC_142758.1, read on the forward strand.
CAATGTTGTTGCCCATAACTTGGCTAAGTATGCTCTTTTTGTCAACTCGGAGGTTCGTTGGGCTGAGCTTGTCCCGCCATGTGCCGTCCGGTAAGTTCTTAAGGATGTCCCTTTAATGTAACCACGGTTTTCCTCCGCCATACGTGAGAGTTTTAATCTACCTATCGTGGTCCCATCCACGTTTTATCAAAAAAAAAAAACTTTTGTTTTTAAAAAATGTCGAGATCATACCATCTGCTTAACTAAGATGACGAAATTATACCCTGAAATAGACAACAGTGCCACAAATCTTCTTTTTATTACTTTTCATTGACGTTGACTATAATATTTAATGTATAACATCGATTATCTTTATTCATTCGCGTCATATATGTAATTTATTTAAAAACTTAAAAATAAACAACAGTCTCTTAATCGTGAAGAACGCAGAAAGAGGCAAACGGGTAAAAATCGACAGTTGATAGTCATCAAAATTACAGATTCGAACAGAGAACCCATGATTCAGAGTTGCAATTCGAACACAAAATGAAGTCATCTCTTGGGAGATATGAATTTTATTATTTAATTTCAATTTAAGGCTATTTTTATTTCATAATTGGAAATTTGAAATTTAAGATACTGTTTTGGATTTGATTCTGTTTTTCTTATATAAGAGTTAATATCAATGAAAGAGAGATTTGTGACACTATTATCTATTTCATGATATAATTTCGTCATTTTAGTTAAACAGAATGTATGATCTCGATATTTTTTAAAATCAAAAGTTAAAGTCAACATTTCACTAAAACACATGGTATAAATGTGTTATTTATTTTTTTTTTTTGTCTTTGAGAAAAACGAACTTTCCTTCTTTTTAAAAAAAAAAAAAAAAAGAAAAGGAAAACTGAACTTTCCTGTGACAAAACGACATGTCAAAAAGAAAAGCAGCTTCTGCCCAAAAAAAAAATAAAAATTTCTATTGCGGGATTGAACAAAACTGGCACACAGACAAAAAAAAAAAATAAAAAAAATCATGGTTTACCTGTTCATTCAACTAATATAGATCACTCATCACTCATTTCTCCGTGGCCTTACTTTGAACACGAAAAAAAAAAGAGTAGAAGTTTTATATTTTGCAAGACAAAGTAATGCACAACTTAAATAGGCCATTTTACCATTTGGATGACGATTTGGTCTCTGATCTCTCACTGATTTTCCTATATTATCATTTATTTCATTCCTTTTCCAAGGCAGACAATCGCACTTTCAAAAGAAGGAAACATCTGCATAAATTTCTCATTCCAAAGAACAGACTATTGAAATGTGCATAAACAAAAGAGCCTGAATTGATTCTCTGTAATGAGAGTTGTACTAAAAATACTTCATGATATGTACTCTTTGGAGATTACTATTACCATGAAATCATTATATATATGCTTTGACATCATGTGGCTGTCCTAAAAGTAATGTATATATCACTCTTTCAATTATTATATTCAACATATTAATGCAATTTGACATCACTATATCAATCATTAACTCAGCTAGTGGAGCCCATTATGCTTTGATGAGTTATTTTCAATATATATATATATATATATAGAGAGAGAGAGAGAGAGAGAGAGAGAGAGAGAGAGAGAGAGAGAGAGAGAGAAGAGATCGTTATGTGTGAAAAACAGCATAAATGATTGTTAGATGAGGATAAACAACAGCTATATGAGATAGAGATAGACTGAGACATTAACTAGGCCCTCTCAAATCCGAGGAGCATATATTGGAGAATAAGTTAATAGTTTTATAGAAGTAATGACTACATATATATTAATTGGTTGCAAAGTAGAGCCTAAGAATCAGAATAATATGCAATAACATTTAAGAGAGAGGGACTTATTTGTAAAATTTTAGAGCAAAAAAAAAAAAAAAATTAAAACTAGGAAAAGTGTTCTTAGCTATACGTCTTTGGCTGGTCATACGTATTCTTTTGCACTCGTAACATAGAATCATTGATATGTACTCGTTACGCGAGTATCAATTTCAGTATCAGTATTTTGATCGGTGCGACAACTTTGACACTTATTTTCAAATGTATCGCCGTATGTATTCTCAATATGTCATAATATTATTATGATTATATACACTTATATGATTATAAGCTCTCTCATTACTAGTAATCACGTTGTCAAAAATTTACCCACCACCTAACAAATGCACTTTGGTTTTCGGATATTGGCTCCGTCATAGAGACCCTAAGTATTGCACTTTGATATAGATTTGTAAATCATAATACATAAACTAGTTGGCTAAAAATCATGGATGTTTTTGGGATCTTGATTTTTAGAATTGGAGTAATCAATACTCCCATCCCATTGTACTCTAAAACTTTGGAAGAAAAGTCGGGATAAGTCGTCTTTGCCCGGGGATTATGAGGGATCAATGCTAAAAAAAAGCCTCTCGAACTTCTTCGGTCAAGAAACTTCTTGTAAGACTCAAGTTATTATTCTTAACCGAAATACAAGACTCCAATAAATTTGTGACCAAATCAATGGCATCCATAGAGCGAAGAAATGTGGAGTAGATATCAAAAAATTAGAAGATATATTACCTTCAATACCCCCGCTATAATCCTACAACCCGGAAATTTGATTCTTTTCCCTTCTAAGAGGAGCCTTTTGGTTAAAGAAATAAGAGTCGCTACTTTTAAACCACGCAATAAAACTCTGATGTCTACAATATTTGTCCTCTTTTTCAAGGAGCACATTAAGCTTCCTTTCCTCAAGCCAAATTACTTTCGGAGAGGTCAAGGTTGACGAGGAATTTAACACCTCAAGAACTAGTTCACTACAAGAAATACCACATTTAGCGACGAAACTATTAGCAACGACTTAATCGTCGCTAATCACCCTTTTAGCGACGATGTTATCGTCGCTAATTCTTTGGTGCGAAAAATAATAAAGTTTGGCGGCAAAGATAATTAGCGACGAATTTATCGTCGCTAATTCTATTTTGTCGTCGCTAAGTTCGCGGGAAAATAATTAGCGACGATAAATTCGTCGCTAATTATTTCTGAATTCATTTAGCGACGACAATATCGTCGCTAATAATGTTGAATTAATTTCGAATTTTAAAGAGGGAAAAATCCCTCCAATTTGATTAAGACAAAAACATTTAGCGACGATGAAATCGTCGCTAAATAGTTTTTTGTCGTCGCTATACAATTAGCGACGATTTCGTCGTCGCTAAATGTTTTCGAATTTTGACGAATTTTAAAGAGGGAAAAATCTCTCCCATTAAATTAAAACGAAATGATTTAGCGACGATAAAATCGTCGCTAAATATGTGAAATTTACTATTAGCGACGACGAAATCGTCGCTAAATGCCTGGTTAACGTAAGTTCGTTTAGCGACGAAATGAAATCATTTAGCGACGAGAAAATCGTCGCTAAATGTCTTTAAATACCAGATCGCGACCCAGCTTCCCCATTTCTCTTTCTTTAACCTAAATCGATTTTCTCTCTCTTTTTCTCTCTCCCGCCGTCGCCGTGCCGTCCTCCGCCGTGTGCCGCCGACGCCGTCGACGCTACCCGGTAAGTCTCTCTATCTCCTTACTTCTGTCTCTCCTCACATGCATCTCTCTCCTTACCTCTCTCTCTCTCCCGGTGCAGATCCTCCGCCGAGCCACTCCGCCGCCGACGCCGCCCCTCCGCCGCTCCGTCTGCTTCCCCTCTTCCCCGCGACCCGCGTCTGCTTCCCCTCTTCCCCGCGAACCCGCGCCCTCTTCTTCTTTTTGTCCGATCGGTAAGTTTTTTTTTTAAAAACTATATATATATATATATATATATATATATATATATTAGTTAGTTATAGGATTAATATATATTAGTTATAAATTTATGTATATATTAGTTATATATTAGGTATATATGATTAATATATATAGGATTATAAACTTTAGTTATAAATTTATTTTAATTAGTTATAGGATTATAAACTTTAGTTATATATTTGTTATAAATTACTTATAAATGAATTATATATGGATGAAACCGCCTTCGTCATACACTCTGACACCTTCAGAACGGAAGCGGTTTACTGAGTTCTTGAGATCTGTCAGATTTCCCGATGGTTTTGCTGGGAATTTGAAGAAGAATGTTACCGCGGATGGGAGGTTGACGGGTTTGAAGTCTCACGATTGTCACGTGATTATGCAGCGCCTATTGGCTCCTGCTATTCGTCCTTTTCTGGAGCGAACAATTCGAGATGCCATAATAGAGCTCTGCAACTTCTTCAGACTAATTTGCTCTAGAACGCTGGTAATTTCAGACATTGAGAAGGCGCAAGAGGATGTGAAGCTTATATTGTGTAAGTTGGAACGAATTTTCCCGCCTGATTTCTTCACAATCATGGTTCATTTGGTAATGCATCTACCGGAGGAGGCAATTAACGGAGGTCCAGTTCATATGCGGTGGATGTACCCATTTGAGAGATACCTTGGAACGCTCAAGAACTTTGTGCGTAATCGAGCTAGACCAGAGGGTTCAATTGCCGAAGCCTATGTTGTAGATGAAGCATTGACATTCTGCTCAAGGTATCTAGAAGGCGTTGAGAATCGTTTCAACATGCCCCAACGAATAGACGTCGCGTCTAACTTCGAAGGTGTCGAACGAGAGTTATCGGTGTTTCAGTCATCAAGTTATCGGCCTTACGGGAAGATGACCACGATACGCTTAGATGAGAATATACGATTGCTCGCTGAGTGGTACATTTTACGAAATTGTCCCGAAATTGACGATTTCATGAGGTAAATGAGTGAAATAAATGAACTTGAATTATATTTATACGAAGTGATGTATTAAATGAACATGAATTTTATTTCAGTGAACACATAGATCTCATGGAATTAGAAGGTCGGCCAGATGTTGAAGAAGCGCATCGACTTGAGTTCCCAAAGTGGTTTTGGGAAAAGGTATTTCACTACCAAACTCAAAGAATATGAGATAATTAATAACCGACTCGTTAATGGTTGTATGTAGGTATTTCGCATGAGCCAAGACGGATTATCCGTTACCTCCGAATTATATGCATTGGCATTGGGACCACATTTCGCACCACAGACGTATCCGTGTTGTGTAGTGAACGGGGTTAAATTTATCTCTCGTCAACGTGATAGCAGAAGAACGACTCAGAATAGCGGGGTATGTGTACCAAGTGAAGGAGGTCACGACTTCTACGGTCAAGTAGAAAACGTCATTGTCTTGACGTATCAGAACAATTGTCGCGTCGTCTTATTTCAATGTTGTTGGTTCGGTGATCAAGATCCGAGGAAAAGGACACGCAACGACAATAACTTGACAAGCGTGTATGTGGCAAAAGAATGGTACAAAGACGAGCCATTTATTTTGGCAACTCAAGCGAAACAAGTTTTCTACTTGGAAGATAACTTGAATGGTCCTGATTGGCGAATCGTCGAAGAGTGTAATCATCGAAATGTGTGGGATCTTCCTGATATTGACCTCATTCTTGGTCAATCTTCGTCTTCAGTTCAGTTGTCAGTAGAACCATTAGATTTAGATTCACTGTCAATGCGTCATCAGTCTGCGATACCAGAGCCCGTGAGCAACGACGCAGTGAACTTGTTGGAAAATATTGAAGAAAAAGAGTTTATCGATGATGAAGAAACTGAGGACGAAGATTTGATGGAAGAAGATGATTTGTCAGACGACGATGATTGATAGTATATAACGTTTTTCATTTACTTACTAAATTAACTGATTTAAATCATTAAGAATGCATAACTAAATAATTTATTTTTGAATTTCAGATGGCTGCGGCTACAGGAGCTGGAGGCAGCGGAGACGGGGATGACTTCTTAGCCCGTCTCCCGAATTATTGCCAGTCGGCGCCCGTACGTGATGGCGTCGAAGAAGAAGACGAGGATATCGAACCGGCCGTGCGTGGGCCGACGGGCGGGCTTCGATCTGAGCGTGCACGGCGCCCCGGGGTGAAGGAAGTCGTTATTTATAACGAGGACTTTCAGTCGTTCTTGCAGCAAGAGCGCGAGATGGATCCGGATCTCGCGACGTTCGCGAACACGCTCGGGTTGGTCGTCCGAGACAAGATCTCGCCTACGGTCCCAAGGTGGACGAATGCGAACGTGGGGCCGGCGAAGGAGGCCGAGATCCGAGCAGCGATTCGAGACAAGTACGACATTCGAGTCGATGGTGATGCAACCGGGAAGAAGAAGGCGATTGTCGATGCGGCAATCATTCGAGACGCGAAGACTCGTCTTCGCGATTGGAGGCATACATTGCGGTCGTGGTTCGACATCGACTGCAAGAGCAGCGTACAGGTGGCGCGGTCGCTGAAACCGAAGACCGTTAAGCTCGACACCGAATGGGAGACGCTGATACAACGATATACGAGCGATGAATTTAAGGTAATATCGAATAATTTACGTTACTCGAATGTTTATTAAACGGTTTGTTATTTACGTGTACGTTTACTTATATTACAACAGGCTGTACAAGCGAAGAATAAGGCGAATCGCGCGAAGAAGAAGACGAAGACTCGACAGGGGACGATTGGGTTCTCGACCCACCGCATGAAAAACGTAAGTTTTATGTTTATATGATACATCAAATCGTTAAAATTATCTAACACTTGAAGTTTTGTTTACATGCAGAAGAGCGTCGAGACAGACGCATTCGAGAGCTTGTTTGCGAACTATAAGCGCCAACATCAGTCCGACAAGTCTGAATGGCTGACTCCTGAAGCCTCCGCACGTTATGTAAGTTTACATTTATTTTTCTTATTTTTCGATTAATATATACTAACTAGTTAATTATATCAGGATCGACTGGTCGCTAGGTTCAACACGTTGCGAGCGAAGGCTGAGCACCAAGGAGCGGACGTTGATATTTCCGTTCTAGAGCAGCAGGCGATCCGCGATATTATGGGTTTGCGGACTGATCACTTGACCGGCGTCGGACGTTTGGTGCCACAGGGAGCACGGATGGCGGCTGAAGTCGCCGAAGTCTACGGTTCGGAGGCTGGGACGTCGCAACCAGGATATGTCTCGCAGGAGGTGTTGGCATCGACCCTCGCCGCGTTCGCCGAGACAATACAGAGTCAGGTGCCCGGCCTCAACCTTAGCTCGTTCATGTCCCAATTTCCGCAGAGTTCGCAGCAGGCTCCGTCATCCCACAGCCAGCAGACTCCGACGGCCGGCGTCCACACTCCGACGCCCGACGTCCGCACTCCGACGGGCGGCCAGCAGAGGACTCCCGACGCCAGCCAGCAGACGACGCCCGGCGGACCAAGTCAGTCTACTCCGACGCTGCAGCCTGCAGAACTTCAGCGCCAGCAGAAGAGCGTTTCTCGTCGAGGAGGGGAAAAACGAGTGGCGGGACGACAAAGCAAACGTCGCGACTAGTGGTTTATTAGTTGTTTTGTGTATTTATTATTTACATATTTCTCGATAACCGAAAACGTACGTAACCGGATTTTATATAGTTGTTGATTTGGATAATATAATTTAGTTTTTATATGATTTTTCATTTTAGAATTTCACAACAAAAAAACCGTAAAAAATAAATAATAAACGACGAAAAAAAAATTATAATAATAATAATTAGCGACGATAAAATCGTCGCTAAATATTATTCACACAACGTTTTAGCGACGACTTTGTCGTCGCTAATTGGCGCGGGAAAAATTCCCGCGTGAATTAGCGACGACAAAGTCGTCGCTAAAACTCTGTTTCACAACGAAAAAAACTTCTCGTCACAACATTTAGCGACGACTTTGTCGTCGCTAATTGACGCGGGATTTTTTCCCGCGGTAATTAGCGACGACAAATTCGTCGCTAATTGTCTGTTTCAAAATGAAAAAAAACTTCTCGTCACAACATTTACGGACGATTTTATCGTCGCTAAATATTTACCGACGATTAAATCGTCGCTAAATATATTTAGGCACGGAAAATTAGCGACGATTTTTATCGTCGCTAAATGTATTTAGCAACGACTTTAGGGTTATTACCGACGAAAAAAATCGTCGGTAAATGTTGTAGTGGTTTTTGTCTTTCGATGCCGATTCTAATCTCACCCAAATTTCTTCCTCCCCCAAGTAGCCAAACCTTTAGAGACCTTCTCTTTGAAGTATTATAAAATAATCTATGTTTTTTTTCTTCTTTTTTGAATAAAATATATAATAGTCCAATTATGAGGACTTCCTCGTTCATATATATATATATATGAACGAAATGTGGATTTCATATTTGTCAATCATAATAATTTTTATGTTAGAACGAAATGTGGATTTCATATTTGCAAGTTTTTCAAGGTCCAATTTTTGTTTATTATTATATTTGAAGCTTAGTGTGGCCAGCTAATACGGGTTGATTAAAAATTAAGGTTAATATATTCAAATTTCTATGCTTAGTGGTAGAATAAATAGGATCATCAAGACTTACCCAAAAAAACGTTGACTTCTCTTCACTTGAAAAAAAAGGCTAGATATTGTGAGACTTCATATTTTCTTTGACACGAAGTCATTACACGAATGAAAAATATTTGTGGTTCAAATTCCAATTTAGGCCAACCATAATAACAATCACGAATTTTTTCAAAAGTAATTTTTTTCTTTCTGTTCTGTCACATTTTATGTTGTTTTTGTTTTCATTTTACGATTCATTATATTTACATTTTATACCGTTTTGTTTACTTTTCATTCCATTTTATTGACATCTGGCAACTTTGCTGGTTTCGAAGCTTAATATACATTTTTCTTGGTGACTTAAATCTTTCGGTTCTTTTTATATATTTTTTTTCCTAAATACAGTGAGTAAGATTATTGGATCTTATACACGAAAGTACAAAATTCAAATAGAAGTAGATTCCCACAATGGTCCTTCAAATGCCAAAGACGATGAGAATATATATATATATATATATATATATATATATATATATATATATATATATATATATATAATGCTCTATAACTTGGACCATTGGCTAACTGGCTATAAGCCTAACGAATCTTAAAACTTCAAAGGAAAATTTCACAAATATCATTCAGAAGAGGGAGATTTCCTGAATATTTCAAAATTTCTAACATTCTATATATAGCTTATTTTGTATTTTAGAGTTGGTCATAGAGTTTGTTGTGAAGCTGATTCAGATATTGTAAACACATATTATTATAAGCGTTGTTGAAACACTGAGAGAGTGTGAGTGGAAAGTGACAGGAATTCAAACTCAGGGGAAGCCTGAGTTAGATATCACTAATGTAGTTTGAAATTGAGGAGACCTGAAAGATGAGTCATCCATGATCGTCTAAAATTGTACTTACTCTATCGTCTAGTGAAGTTTCTCTTTCCATTAATTAGGAGTATCATTTTTCAGAAGTGGACACAGTTAGCCGAACTGATTATCATCTATTGTGTTCATTTACTTGCTAATTTACTATACTGATAAGTTGTTACTTAACTTGTTAAATACGTAAAAACCTAAATAGTGTATCTGTTTTTTCAGACCTATATCGGACTTTTATGTTATTTTGATTCAATTTGTGGTATTAAAATATGTAAACTAGCTACTCATGTGCTCTTATCAGACAACAACTTAAATAGTCTTAATATATTATTGTGGTATTAAAATCTGTCAACTAACTACTTCATGTGTTAGATAGCTTTAGTTATTTTGGCAAATTCGTTATTTTGAATTTGATAGTTAGCTAAATATCAAAGACGGTAAGCAGTTAAAGAGGTAGCTAAAATATCAACCAAAATTCAAAAGTCAAACTTAATTACAGTGAATTTGAAAGCAACGATAGGCAAAGAGAAAATAAGATGATATAACGTGTTCCATAAACAAGATTATCTTTGTTATTATCCTCTGTTCTCTTTTCATTTTTTTCAAACTTCATTACATGGAATTTGAAAGCAAGTATAGGCAAAGAGAAAATAAGCTATGTAACTTGTTCCATAAACAAACTCTAAAAATATTTTATATCCTCTTTTTTTTTTTTTTTTTTTTTTTTGTCAAACTTCAATACGTTGACTTTGAAAGCAACAGATAGGCAAAGAGAGAAGAAGATATATAACGTGTATACCATAAACAAGCTCACAATATTTGTTATTTCCTTCTGTCTCTCTTTCTTTCTTTTTTTTGTTTTGTTTTGTTTTTGGGTGAGAACCAGAATAGAAAGATATGGAACGAGTGTTGTTACTTCCAATAGCTTTAATGATTTTGGCTGAGACCTCTGAAGTGGGTACGATGATCTTAAGCAAAGCAGCTTTGTCCGATGGAATGAGTAGTCTCGTCTTCATTTTTTACTCCAACGCTCTCGCTTCCCTCCTACTTTTTCCTTTCACTTTCCTCTTCCTCAGGTCATTACCTTTTTAATTATATATATTTTTTTTTAATGCCATTGAAACTGAAACTTGGGCTATTGGACGGAATGGAAGTTTTATTCCGACCAAACCTGAATTTCGGAGTGACCGGAACAAAATGTCACAATTCCAAATACCACCCGAGTTTTGGCCAAATTATTTAAACTTGAAATATATGAGGAGTACCGAAATTTTTGGTTCCGTGAATAGTGTAGAACAAAATTTCCGATTTTGTGAACAGTGCTAGAACGAATGGAATTTTCGGTGTTTTTGCACTCCAATACCCGAGTCTAATATTTTCCTTTACTTATACCTTTTTTTTTTTGTTATTGTCATCATATGTCTTCGCAGGTCATCACAACGTTCGACACTTACTTTCTTGGTCCTTGGTGGCTTCTTCTCGCTTGGCGTTCTTGGGTAATTTTAAGCTCTATTCTCACTTTTGAAGTATATTTTTGTTAATATAATGTAGTAATTAAAAAAAATGCTAATTAATTAAACAACTAAATAATCCAACTAAAATTATAATGTAAAAACTTCTTCTCCCTTGACGTTCTTGGGTAATTTTAAGCTCTATTCCCACTTTTGAAATATATTTTTGTTAATATAATGTAGTAATTAAAAAATGCTAATTAATTAAAGGAAAAATTGTACAAAATAGCGATTTAAAACTTATTGATTAACAAAATACTCAAAGTTTCAACTTTTCAGCAAAGTAGCCAAATTTACGTTTTCAAAATATTTGTTTAAAGCCAAGATTAAATTTTTTGAAGATTATTATAAACAATTTAGCACTTAAAAAAAAAAAATTGAAACCAGATTACTACATATTTTGGATATTTCACTAAATTAAGACAAACCTTAACTATTTTGCAAATTCATAACTTTAAATTGATTATTTAGCTACATCACCCTTAATTAAATAACTAAATAATCCAACGAAAATTATAATGAAAAAATGTGATTATTTGTTATTTAATGCCTAGAAGAATATTTGAGCACGGGTATCTTTCAAAAAGATTGTAAAATTATTAGTTTTGATAAGTTTAAGTTCAAAACCTGATTTACACTCAAGGTCCTATTGAATATGATAGAGATGATGACAAAGCTACTTGATTTTAAGATAGGAATTCCAAATATACTAGATACATATATCGAAATTTCAAAAGTGCCTATATTGTTTTAAATTTGGACAACTTTACCCTTGATCGTTTTCTTGGCCTTGAAACCATCGACCAACTCTACTGAGTTTTGAAAATACGGCTGCAATAAGCAAAATATGAGGCGACAACGAGATGCGAAATAAATGGATTGGATTAGACGAAGGAAAGACAACGAATTTTAGGCATCAAATAAAATGATATGGAGATTCACAACAAGAGTAATAGAGTAAAAGTACAATGAAAAATTGGCTTTCTTAGAATAACGTAATTAGGATAGTGCTTCTGGTCGTAAACTATGCGCATATAGAGAACCCCGACATTTCAAGAGTTCGGGTAATCCTTTGATTGTAATTGCAAACAATTTATTTAATTCCATGGTTATTAGGTTTGTTTTTGAAATGCTTTGTTTGTGTATTGTATTGCTTGCAGTGTTGTGGTTCAGTTTTTGGGTTATGCGGGGCTTTATTATAGCTCTCCAATTCTTTGCTCAGCGATGCTCAATCTCATCCCGGCTTTGACCTTCATTCTTGCCATTACTCTAAGGTTTTTGCTTATCTTTTCCCACTTACACAACATAACTTGATTACTCTTGGAATGCTATGAGATTTTCGAATAAGTTATATAGGTTTGTGATAACTTATTTTGAGGTTGATTTTCCTAGGATGGAGAGATATGATTGGAGAAGCACAATTAGCCTCCTCAAGACCATCGGAACTATCACTTCGCTCCTCGGGGCATTCGTTGTGATTTTCTACGACGGTCCAACGCTTCTGAACATGGCCTTGTCTTCTCATCATCCGAGACTCCTCTCCGAGCACTCTAATTGGCTCTTGGGAGGCTTGTTTCTCTCCCTTGTTTCCTTAATTTCTTCGTTTTTGCTTATTTTACAGGTGAGAATGTGTCAAATGAAAAGGTGTTATAGCTAACTAGTTAATCAAAATTACTAGATTTGCAAAATAGTTAAAGTTTGTCTAAAATTAGAGGAAAAATAGCTAAATTGTGCAAGTATCGGGTTTTTTTTTTTTTAATTTCCCTTTGAATAATTTCTTTAAAAGTGATGAATTTCTTATATATAAACTGTCAAAAAAATGTAATGACGTGACAAACAAATTTGACAACATAAGTTTGGATATTGTTCCAAGAGTTTGACAATTAAGTTTTTAGCATATGAGTACAAAATCGACAGAGAATTTGTTAATGGTTAAATACAGCATAATTATAAGTCGTGTTATATAAATACGAGAGATGGTAAGAAGAAATGCATTAAACATTTAAGATTTGGACTTTATATATTAGGAGAACGACGAGTCTCTTGAAATACCCATGGCTCTATAAAATACAAACCAGTTATAGAATTTCAATGAGTAATTAAGACATTATTAAAAAGAAAAGATATCAACCATACCATTGCTCGTGTTTGTCTCCAACTTAGTTTTTTTTTTTTTTTTTGGAGTTTTTTTTAAGCATTTGCTTTGTTAAGGTATAAATTCTCACAACCTCTCCTCATATCATCTCTCATATCTATTCAACTTCTAACTATTATTGTTAAAATTTCACTTATATCCAACATCCTAATGGAATTGACTCTGGTTTTTGTAATCCATTCAATTGTTGATTCAGGCATTAATCCTCAAGAGATTTCCGACGGAGCTGGTCATGGCATTTTTCTACACCTTCTTCGTCGCAATTCTTTCGGCGATGGCGTGCTTGGTCATGGAAAGAGACATCGGTGCTTGGAGCTTGAAGTCCAAGACACGCTTTTGGTCTGTCATGTACTCGGTAATTTGTCAAATTATATTCGGCCAATTTTTATTTATTATTTTTTGTTGAAAGAGTAGCTCGAGGCTTTCTATTAGATATCGGGTAAAATACTCAAAAGTACAAATATCATACATCTTCTACCAATGAAAGATGAGACCTCAATTTTGGACTAAGTATTAATTTTGATAACTTGAGAGCTCTTTGATTATTGAGCAAGGATAGACTAATAGTACTAGTTATTCTCTGTATTTAACTGACTCTAAGATATCATTATAGTCACTGAACCCTTTTTTTTATTTTTTTATTTTGTCAACCTATACAGGGAGGTTTTGGCTCTATATTCCAATTTTGGGTAACTTCATGGTGCTTGAATAGAACCGGGCCTGTATTTGTGACGATGTTCAAACCTGTCCAGATTATTATTTCAACTGTCTCCGGCGTCATCTTCTTCGGCGACACTTTATATCTCGGAAGGTTAAATTTATGTCGTTTAGTATTTTTTTTGTTTGATATTATGGTACAGTGGCGGAGCCAGAATTCGAACTCAGGGAAGGCAAAAAAAAAAAATAATAATAATAAATAAAAATTCAAAAAAAAAATAGGGGTGTGTAAGAATTTTATTTTCAGGTGCGCAAAAATAAGAAAAATCCATATAATTTTAGACTATGATAGGCTGTTTGATGTGAAACATATGATTTGGTACGATAAATTGGTACAGATTACTTGGAGCTGTGATAATTATCGCGGGGTTTTATTCCGTGCTCTGGGCAAAAGCCAAAGAGGTGAAGATTGTCGATGAGAGCTTAGAGTCGAGTACTCACTGCGATCCTCTCCTCCAAAACCAGATTAATGAAGAGCACAAAGACATTTCTCCGTAAAAGCCAAATGGTTAATCAAAGCTTTGCTCTTGATTTAAAAAAAATTAGGTATAAGCATGTAGGCATAAAATGTGCTTATATTGGCAGTCTTGTTAGTATCTTATGAGATTTTTTCTTTATATAGAAAGTCTTGTTCTCATTTAACGTCAAATGAAACCATGGTCGCTACCAAAATGTTCGATGTAGAAGTTTAAGGAGTACTTATAATTTGTGTTTAAATATACAATGTATTATATTGTTGTATTATATATGTATATATATATATATATATATATATATATATATATATATATATATATAAAAATCCATGCATGATGTAAATAATGATATATATATATATATGTATATATATATATAAAACCATTATATTCAATATTATCGAGAATGTTTACAATGCAAATCTTTCATTTTTCGGATAATTATTTGGTCCAATGATTTTATTTTCTTAGAAGCTTTTTGTGAAGGGAAAATAACACATTTATACCCTGTGTTTTAGTGAAATGCCGAGTTTAACCCTCGGTTTTCAAAAATGTCGAGTTCATACCCTCTGTTTAACTAAAATGACGAAATTATACCCTGAAATGAATAACAGCGTCACAAATCTTCATTTCATTGATATTAACTCTTATATAAGAAAAACCGAATCAAATTTAAATCAGTACCCTAACTTCCAAATTCTCAATTTTGAAATAAAAATAGCCTTAAATTGAAATTAAATAATAAAACTCATACTTTCTAAGAAATGACTTCATTCTGTTTTCGAATTGTAACTCTAAATCTTGGATTCTCTGTTCGAATATGCGATTTTGATGACTATCAACTATCGATGTTTACCCCTTTGCCTCTTTTTGTGTTCTTCACGATTAAGAGACTGTTGTTTATTTTTTAGTTTTTAAATAAATTACATATATGGCGCGAATGAATAAAGATAATTGGTGTTTATGTATAAATATTATAGTCAACGTCAATGAAAAGTCAATAAAAAAATATTCGTGACACTGTTGTCTATTTCAGGGTATAATTTCATCATTTTAGTAAAACAGAGAGTATAATTTCGTCATTTTAGTTAAACAGAGGGTATGAACTCGACATTTTTGAAAACCGAGGGTTAAACTCGACATTTCACTAAAACACATGGTATAAATGTGTTATTTTCCCTTTTGTGAATGACTGAGCATATAACTGGTTTATATTTTGGAATGAGCAAATTAGCAACGTAACCATTTTGAAACATGGTTTTTGGAACCTAGTCCACGTTTGGTAAATTTTGCAATCTAGTCATTTACTGAAATTTACGACTATAAAATACCTAATTTACCGTGTGGTACCTAGGATAGCCTAGTGGTAATTCCACACCACCTCATGTGTGGAGGTCGTGGGTTCATTCCCTACTGCAGCAAAGCTGCCTTCAAAAAAAAAAATACCTAATTTACCGTTATGTTTATACTTAAGTGAACAAAACAGTAGCTCAGGTTTGACCGAATTATAGTGTATACAGCAATTTGATTTCAGATATTTAAATTCATAAGAGGATATTCAGTAATGTAATTAAAAGGGAAATGAAATATTAATTGATTGAATAAGTCAACTACATTTATTGGTATTGGGTAATGTATAAAAAAAGGAAAGTAAATATAAATTGAAGGAAAGTAAAACAAGATAATGAATACACGTCATGACTCATGACCCGTTCAAAGTTCGGAAATAAATTAGGAATACTTAGTGTAATTGATTATTTCAGTGTTGTTAATTTATGTAAATTTATATTGCTTGCATTAACAAATCATCTTGTATTCTTAGTCTTATTATCAATGGTTAATTTCTGTAAATGTAGATTGAAGTGCTTATTATATCAGCCACATAGGAAATGTAATCCTTTCCACTAGATGTGGCTATAAAATAGGAAAGTCAACTTATCAGGGTAAATAACGTTAATTAATATAAATAAACGCATAATAAGATAATTACCGAATATATAATAATCGGAAACAAATAAACGCACAAAACGTGGGCTACAGTTTTGCTAAACCAAATTAAATCCAAGGTTAATATAGTCACTACCATCTTACATAAATATGACACGTCATCAGTTTTGACTATAGTTGAAATTTTGACGAAACGTTGGCTAGATTACAATTACAATGTTTGAAGTGGCTTAGATCGACTAATTTTTCTTTTGGAATTAATGCTATTAAGAAATGGATTGACCATTTTCTTTACTCTGTCCTAATGATCATAATAAACCATACAACAATTGAATTTGTATGTTATCTTTATAGATCACATAATCAAGTTGTATTAGCAGTAGGAGTTGATATATGAGAAGTTTGTTATTCTATGACAACTTGACCATCATCTGTTAATAATAATGACATAAATTTAAAACGTTAGGTCTTTCTCAAAATTAGGTCAAGTCTTTTTTTTTAATATATATTTATTTTTAATTAAAAAAATCGGTTAAATAACCGATATCCAGATTTTCCCAAAATCAAATCCGATATCCGGTCCAGTTTTGTAAACCGGATCGGTTACCCGAATCCGAATTTCGGTTAGCTGACGTGGATCCAAATTTCGGTTTCGGTTCGGTTTGGATATCGGTTTTATCTGATTTTTTGTTCGGTTTTGTACAGCCCTATTGAAGAGATGACATTGAAAAAGTGCTAAAAAGAGCAGAAAACAAAAGTACAAAAAAAAAATGTTTTACAAATAAACAAATCAAATAGACGTTGAATTATGTGGCACCCAGCATAACGTAGTTGGTAATTCCACACTACCTCTAAAATGTAAGTCGTTGATTCAACTCTCCCTAGCACACCAAAGCTGTCTTCAAAAAAATAAAAATAAATAAACGTTATATTATGACCAAATCAAATAGACGTTAATCATTTATCACATAAACATTAAAATGATTAGCTAAGAATCGAGGGAACTGATGAGAATCATTATCGAAATTTTATGCTGACAAGTTTAGGGCAATTTTTAAAAAATAAGTTATTACAGGTTCCAAATGTTATGCGCATTGAAATTGATGATTTTAGATCATTTGATGTATGTATGTTTTAAAAACTAAAAAAATCAGTGGTTCCTTATTCACGTGATATCGAATTTATTTCATTGTTAATTTTACGCACGCAAATGTTGATTTTATCCTTAATTTTAACAATTTTCAACTTATACATACATATTTACTTTATACAATTAACAGTTTGAGAAAACAACGCACATATAATATGTGTTTAAATAAAATGTCGAGTTTAATATTTTATTTTAAAGTTTGTACCATCTGTTTTATTAAAATGATGAAATTATATCTGAACTTCATTTTACCCGTATTCGTTCGCGTCTTATGGCCTATATGTAATTTATTGTAAATAAAAAAAAAAAACCTTTTAAATTTGAAATACAGCGAAGAATACAAACAGAGAAAATGATAAAAATTGACATTCGAAAATCATCAAAATCATTTGTACGAGTGTGAAATCCATAAATCAAAGTCGCAGTTTGAGAGGTATTAGTTTTATTAGTTTATTTTGATTTAGTTCGATTTCAAAATTGGGGATTGGGAATTTTTTTATTTAATAAATTATATATGAGGCTATAATGTACGAATGAAAAATGAGATTTACATATAAATATCATAGTCTAACATTAATGAAAAATCAATCAAAATTTTACTTAAATACATGGTATATATGCGTTATTTTCCCTATCTTTTTTTAGTTGCAATTTTGTGAAAACATTTAGTAGAGCTAAATAATAATAATAGAAAATATGGGACATAAGTAAAATATTCTAATAAAGATAGGACAAATGTTTAGTTATGAAAAGATTAAGGATGGGTGTGCAAAATATATAAACTGAAAAGCCATCAAATATGAAGTCAACACGACAATTATTGAAGACTCATTAATTAAAAAATAATAATAATAATCATGGCCGCAAAACAAATCAAAAATCAAACTCCTCAAGCCTTGGGCGCTTCGGTTCGGACATCACAAACACAACACAAAAGCTCATTTCTTTTCTCGGTGAGAAGAGAAAGAGATATGGAAGGAGTTTCATTACTTGCAATAATCGGAATGGTTTTGTCAGAGAGCGCTCAAGTGGGTTTGATGATCGCAAGCAAAGAAGCCTTGTCCGATGGAATGACCAATCTCGTCTTCATGTTCTACTCCAACGCTATCGCTTCTCTAATCCTTCTTCCTTCTTCGCTCCTCTTTCACAGGCCAGTTTTTTTTTTTTTTAAAGCCATGGAAATTGTAAAGTCTTCAACTTTATACTTACCCAGAACCAAATATATTGGAAATTGAGGGAGTTCAGTTTGTTTTGGCAGGTCTTCACAGCGTCCAAAACTCACATTTCCTGTCCTTTGTGGGTTCTTCTTGCTTGGCCTAATCGGGTGAGTTTTGATTCTCATTTGTGAATTAATTTTGATACATGGGTGTTTCTTGAAGTTCAAGTCTTTGTTTTTGGGTATCGTGGACTCAATCTAAAAAATACATGAGTAATATACTGGGCCTAATTCTGCAGGAAGCTTTTAGAACTACCCAATGTGTTACACGAAGAAAGTTTTTTTTTTTTTTTTTTTAACTTTTTAAAGTTGTGTGTTTGTTTTTGTATCTTCTTGTTCGTAGTTGCGGGGTTCAGTTTTTGGGCTATACCGGGATTTACTATAGCTCTCCCACTCTTTGCACAGCGATGCTCAACCTTATCCCAACTTTTACCTTCGTTCTCGCTGTTGCTCTAAGGTCTTGCTTCTTTCTCACACGCACTTACATCGCGACTGGATTTCGTTACAATTACACTACTACACTTGGATTACGCTCGATGCTTTATGTTGAATTTCGCTTTTTTGTTGGCAAAGCTGCTCTAGCTTATTTATTTTTGCCTCTCGGATTCAATTGGAGTAAGTCTACTTTGGTATGAATGCTGTTACATTTTCCTTAGATTCCGAGCTTTTACCAACGAGCGCTCGTTGTTCCGTGGAATCGAACTCGGTTAGTGGCCACTATAAAGTACATCGATGACAAGAATTACCAAGCTTAACTCCAATAGAGCTCGGTTCAATTTACGTTTTACGCGATTTTCCCGAGTTTGACAAGCCTACATGATGAATCGCACAAGACGAAAAAGTTCTAACGATTGCACTTCTATTGAATATGACACGTCATCTCAGGATGGAAGTTTTTCATTGGAGAAGCTCGATCAGCCTCGCTAAAAGCATTGGGACTGTCGTTTCGCTTCTCGGGGCGTTCCTCGTGACTTTCTACGACGGTCCTGCGCTTCTGAGGACGTTCTCGTCTTATCCGAAGCTTTTCTCCGAACACTCTAATTGGGTCTTCGGAGGCTTGCTTCTTGTTGTCGTGGCCGTTCTGTCTTCATTCTGGCTTATTATACAGGTAATCTCTGCATAAAAATAAAATAAAAAAATTAGCTGAGCAAAAAATTGACAAGTAATTTTCTTCGTTTCTGTCGTGTACTGTTTCAGGCATCGATTCTCAAGAGATACCCGGAAGAGCTGGTCATGGTATTTTTCTACTTCTTTTTCGTCTGTATTCTCTCGGCGATTGTGTGCTTGGTTGTGGAAAGAGACCTCAGTGCTTGGAGCTTGAAATCCAAAACACGGCTCTGGTGTGTCCTCTACTCGGTAATAACAGCTTCTTTTTTTTTTTTTTTTTTTTAAAACTAATTGTCCGTCAAAGTAAAAACTCTGTTTTTTTTTTTTTAAAACCTTCGCAGGGAGCTTTTGGCTCTGCATTCCAAATCGGGATAAATACATGGTGTATGAACAAAGCCGGGCCGGTTTTTGTGACGATGTTCAAGCCTCTCGGGATCGTGATTTCAGTTTTCGTCGGCGTTGTCTTCTCCGGTGACACTTTCTATCTCGGAAGGTCAGATTTCAACCGTCAAGTTTTCCATATTCGTACTATCTCTTGGTTCATCTGTTTCGTATAGACTCAATTTTGCACGAAAGTCATCGTTCGGTACGATAAACTTGATGCGCAGATTCCTTGGGGCTGCGATAATTATTGTGGGGTTCTATTCCGTGCTTTGGGCTAAATCCAAAGAGGCCAAGATCGGTAAGGGAAACGAAATGATAGAGAGCTTAGAGTCAACTACACAACATGTTCCTCTCCTTCGAAATCGCAGCGAAGAGCAGAGAAGTGTTTCTCGATAGATCAGCATGATATCTTCTTTCCGAAACGAAATCACCGGTACTCGAGCTTTTCTCTCGATAAAAGGACGTATACAAATGTAGGCATCGAGATATTCTTGTACGTTCAAATACGTTTACATAGGCCCGGTTTTAGTCCCAAAACACACTTATTCGATTCTGTTGTAGAAGGGTTTTTATCCTTGTCCTATTCATATATTTTTTTTGTGTGCGCAAATAAAATCCGATTCATTAATCAACGCTTAGGATAAGTCAGTACACTCAGACATTTGTTTTGCTTAAAAATCAGTTCCATTTTATAAACTTAGATTCCGACCTATATAATACGCAATTAACTGTTTGTTTTCCTTATGTTAGCAGGGTCATAAATACATGGTAGGCATTATCAACGATATAAGCATATGAGTATTTATAGTTGAATTTTCATATCTCCATGAACTGTACGTAGAGCTACTGCTATGCACAATTTTTCTTAAGTGAGCTAAAAAAATAAATAAATAAAGAAAATAAAAAGAAAATAGACAGAAAACAGGATCAAGGGCACTCGATCACTCGATGGATTCTTTTTAATTTTCTTGCTTTCAGTTGGTAATGTGGTTTCATTTCAAAAGCAATTCATATTTTCGACGTGCGCTTCGTAATATGATCCTCAATACGGTGGTTTGTTGAGCTCACTCATCTTAGGCTGGTTTATTATTATTATTATTATGGTGCACATGTCAAGTTAGTATTTTGTTATTTTTCTACTTTATTATTATACAAGCGAAATACTTGTGCGTTGCTGCGGTTTGATTGATGTATTTTTATAATCTTCTATAAGGTAATTTTGTACGGACAATAAAAAAAAAATGGCATGCATATAAATTCAAAAATTACAAAGGGTATTTTCGTCATTATAATGTAGAATGAATAGTGATTTTGTACTTTACTTTATATAATAATAATAATAATAATAATAATAATAATAATAATAATAATAATAATAATAATAATATTCTATACAAATTTAATCAGTAAATGGATGTGGTCGAGATAGCTATAAATAGGTTAAAAATATGTAAAAAGTCTCATTGTATAAATTTCCGGATATCTGGTTGATGTCAGCAATCCAGATATTTCTTGATAATCATGTCATGATAAGTTTACTGAGTTGACATAAGCAATTCGAATTGTCTAAATATCAGCAACATTTTATGTAATTTATAATCTTCTATAAGGTAATTATGTACGGACAATAAAGAATGACATAAATATAAATTTAAAAATTACAAAGAGTATTTTCGTCATTAAACAGTAGAAAGAATAGTAAATTGTTTCTAGATGAATCGTAAACTATATCTCCCTTTTACATATATATAATAATATTTTGAATTGTTTTATATCATAAAATTCGAGATTTGAGTTATTTTTTCTGAATTTTGGTTGAACAAAATATCTTTCATGCGCGACGAAGCAACTTCGTTAACCAACTGCAGCGATGCGATGAAGTATTAACTCACACACCTAATTTCATAGCATATTACGCATATTTCATAGTATTAACTCAGAAACCTAATTTCATAGCAAATTATACATTTTTCATAGTATTAACTCACAAACCTAATTTCACAGCTTTTTTCCCTTACTTTTATTCTAGCAATAATCTTCCCGCACTGTATGCTCATAGCATACGTATTATGAGCAGAATATATATTACCCAGCCAAAAACACATTCTAAATTGAAATTAACGCGTAAGTTATTTAACTATATATTAGAATAACTTAATTGAGTAACTATTTGCTGGTGCAAAAATAATTAAGTAAGCAATCAAACAAGCGAAAAAAAATAATGGATACAGAGATTTGATAACTCTGTTCGGTGTTAAAGCACTTACTCAGGATAACTAATATGTCCGATGTTGGAAATCAATACAGTATAAAATCAGAGATACAAGGACTCTGGTTTGCAGACTCCCTCGCAAATAGCCATCTGCTCCAATCTCCGATGAACTGCAACCTAAGCTCTCCTTAGAAGGCCGAGCAAAAAAACCGTAAAAACCGTTAACCGGACTGAAGCGGTGATTTTTAGACCGTCAGTCCGGTTTAAAACGGTTTTTTTTTCATCCGGTCTGGTCCGGTCCGATCTACTCGTTACAAACGGTCCGGTCCGGTTTAAAAAAAAAAACGGTTAAACCGGACTGGACCGGTTTATTTATAAAAAAAAAAAAAAAGAATTAATGTCCAACTATCCAAATTAGGCATTTGTGGATGTATTTATCTCCCGTACATGATTATATGTTTTTTGTTTTGATAGAAAATTAATAGCTTTTTTTTTTAATTATGTAAAACGGTTCAAAACGATCCAAACGGTCTAGAACAGTCCGGTCTAAACGGTTCAAAATGGTTTAAACCGGACCGGACCGTTCAAAACGGTTCAGTCCAGTCCGGTTTTTACAGTTTTTTGGTCCGGTCCGGTTTGAATTTTTTTGGACCGTTTTGAGCGGTCCGGTCTGATTTTTTGGTCGGTTTTGGACCGGATCGGACCGTTCACAGCCCTACTCCTTAGATCTGAGACTCTCTCACACTTCCACATGACTCTTCCTCCTGAAGATCGCACGACCCTCTCTCGAAGATCTTCTCAATGTATCAACGGAAACACACACACACACACACACACACACACTCACAAACTCCGTACAAATAAAGCACAACAGTGACAAGTTATCTTGAACCAGTTATCGATGTAGATCTCCAAGGTAGAGATATTGATTCGAGAATAAGGTCGGCGTGTAGTAACCTAATAGTACCAATTGACCTAATGAAATCCTAAGCGAATTTTATCAGAGTCAATAATAGAATTTTCGTGAATTAAATCGATCAGCAAATAAAATCCGATCGTGTATTTCCGAAAATCTCGGAACTAAAAACATAATACTTTTAGTTCAGTTTGCGCAGAACATGTCGCATGATTTGTGCAACTCGGATCTTGAACAAGTAATTACGCGTTGTCTTGAACAATCTAGAACACACAGTTTTGCCAAATTAAGACCATACCAGAGAAGCAACGAACACAAATATATAAGTTAAGTTGAAGTTGATATCTTTGTATAGTTAAGTGAAGTTGAATAATTTTCTTTGACAATGGAAGCTTAATTATGTATGATTTCTTGGTTGCTTGATCTGCACGTTACATGCAAAAGTAAAATAAAAAGATACGCACGGAAATAGAACATGACTCATTTCTCTTCTTTTGATTTTACTAGAAGTGACTAAAACCTACCGTTGTTGAATTTTAAGTCATCATCTAATGTGCAAATTCCACGTATTATGCGTACAAATTAAATAAATAAACTGGCGATGGAAAAACAGATGAATAACCAAAAAAAAAAAATGTTTTTGATTAAATTATGATAATCGATGTTGATTTTTTTTTTTAGAGAGAATTAAAGAACTTAAAAAATGAAAAGTAGATAGACAAATAATTATGAAAATTAAACTTAATTATTTTTTTAAATACATGGCAAAGGGTGAGATTGAAACTCACGTCAAATAATTTGGCTATTTTTTTAAACTCTTTTAAACGTAGGCCATAACTTACAGCCTTGCAGGCATAAATTAAAGTGTCTTGTCAAAAAAAAAAATCACTAATTTATTAAAGTGGGCCATATTAGGCAGATTCCCGCAAGTTTATACTTTATACAAAGAGGGCAAGCAATCGATAGTCATAGTCAAATAGACTTACATTTGTTAAACAACGACATGCAGAAGATTTCAACCAACGAGAAAATCAGTTAAAAACAGATTTGTTAATCTATAAGAGGACGTTAGTTAGTTCTGTCATAAAATGATACAAACAAACACAAGGCCACACAAAGCTTTATTTATTAATTTTCTTTTTCTTCTTTTTGGTGAGAGAGAGAGAGAGAGAGGTGAGAGATGGAAATAGTGTCATTAGTTCCAATATTTTTGTTGGTTTTGTCAGAAGGTATTCAAGTTGGTTTGATGATCTTAAGCAAAGCAGCTTTGGGCGATGGAATGAGCAATTTCGTCTTCATTTTCTACTCCAACGCTTTCGCTACTTTCCTATTTCTTCCTTCAGCATTACTCTTCCTCAGGTCAATATTAATTTTTTTTTTTTTTTTTTCATTTCTTTCATTCTTTGAAGCCATGGAAAAAGTGACAAAGTCTTGAACTTTAATAAAAATAAAAATAAAAATTAATATGGCTGGTATATGTGCAGATCATCACACCGTACAACTCTCACATTATCTATCCTTGGTTGGTTCTTCTTGCTTGCCTTACTTGGGTAAGTTCTGATTCTCAATTTTGATATAGTTTTGTTAATTTAATTATTATATGAAGTGTATCTTAAAATCAAGTAGTAATGATAGGAATAATTCATGATCTTATAGACTTTATTGCGTCAATTTGCGTTCATTTATCTTGAGTGGGTTCTCTCAATGATAGCAAGTTTATAGTATAACGAAGTTCTATCTTATCTTAAAATTAATTGGCAATAATAAATATATGTTTTATATGAACATTACAAAGTTTGTTCATTTCTTTAGTGTATTGGATCATTAACTACTAACGATCTTTATCATGAACAATCTTGATGATTAAAAGTGCTATCAATAAATAAAAAATAAAAGAAAAAATAACTAAAATAAATTGCTTATTTGACTTTCGAAATTTTGAAATCTCGCAGTCGAGGAAAACAACTTCTAGGTGAAAACCAAATTAAATCAACTAACAAAAAAAATTAAATCATTCAAATTCAAAACTTAAACTTTGAAGGTTAATCTTGGAAATATATATAAATAGAACTTAATGATGGTGTATACTGATTAATATTGATTGTGAACATGGGAAAGCTGTAGCAAAATAAGAGAACTTGATGACTGTGAACATCATCAATCAACGATGAAATGACCTTAAAATCTACACGGATACAAATCCAATCAACTAACGCAAAAATTTACTCATTCAAAATTAGGTGCTACGTAGTACGTATTAATTTAAGAGCTGTAAAGGTATAATTTTTGTTTGCCCCACAAAGCTTAGAAATTATTTATGGCATGTGGTAGTGCATTTTTAAAACTAATTGCGAAAATAAGCTTTTACTACGAAATAATTTTTCTAATTGCAAATAAAACAAACATAGACATATATGCATATTATTATTATTATATATGTGTATATATATACATATATAAAAAGTAGAGTACGTTTTTCACTATTCATTATTCTACAATGCATTGACAATTTTATCCTTTGAAACTTTCAAATTACATTTATGCCATTTTAAAAAAATTACAAAATATGTCATAATGGTGTCCGTACGAAATTACCCTTAAAGAAGATTATAATTACACTAAATGGCACTGACGAAAAATAATCCAGAAATTTCTGGATTGCTAACGTCAATGTTATAAACTATTACATTTTGAGTACTTAATTAATTAGAATAAAAGGCTATTTGTTTAGTCTGATCTGTGTTATTTCTTTTAGTTACTAAGCAGCTTATAGAAGACTTTATAATAAGTTGACCAGTGCGCTGGTACAGGTGGTTTTCTATTTTTTTTCTTTTTCCTTATACATTGTACCTACCTAGTCATTTGAATGTACTGAGAATCAGAATAATATCATTCCCCTAATTCGTTTTCTCTCTCTGGAGTTTTTCTCTCATTTCTTCATCCTTTCTAATATGGTATCAGAGCAGTAAAGCTCCTTACCTTTTCTCATGGCTCGCGGCGGAGGAAATCAGAATACCGGTGGAGGATATCAGAATAACCAAACTAACAACCGCTTTGGTTCCCTGAACCCATCGGGATCCGTGAATACGATGGCGGAGCAGTCATCTCTCTCTGATTCTGGAAACCCATTTCTCCTTCACAACAGAGACCACCCTGGTTTGTCTCTTGTCAGTCATCCACTCACCGGCTCGAACTACCATACCTGGAGCAGATATGTACGTATGGCGTTAAATGCGAAGTTCAAGCTCAGATTCATAGATGGATCTATCGTTGTGCCTCCGTCATCTGACTCAAACTACGGAGCCTGGTCTCGCTGCAACAGTATGGTCACCTCCTGGCTACTCAATGCTCTGTCGAATGAAATAGGTGACAGTCTTCTCTACCATGAATCTGCTCAAGCAGTTTGGGATGATTTGGCAGCTCGCTTCCAAGAACGGAACGCTCCTCGTATTTTTCAACTCAAGCAAAAACTCCAAGGCCTTTCACAAGGTACTTTGGACGTTAATGGGTATTACACCCAGCTGAAAATCATATGGGATGAGCTGAAGAACTACCAACCAGTAACAACCTGCAACTGTGGAGGAATGTCGATCTGGATGCAATACCTTGAACAAGAGTACGTGATGCAATTCTTGATGGGTTTAAACGAATCATTTGCAGCGATTCTTGCTCAGATCCTCATGGCAGATCCAATGCCACCCATTGCCAAGGTCTTCAACTTCGTCGTTCAAGAAGAAAGACAGAGAAGCATTGGGGTTTTCTCATTGCCCCCGAATCCTTCTGCGTTCTCCTCTCAATCGCAATCTTAAATCCCATCTCAGCCTTCGATGGTATCTGTTGGAAAATTTTGATCTGAGAAACCAACTTGCACCCACTGTGGAATTGTGGGACACGTTGTGGATCGCTGCTACAAGCTCCATGGCTACCCAACCGGTTATACACCACCAACAAGATCCAAGTCCAAGATACAAGTGAGTCAGGTGGGCTCCCTTCAATCCAACTCGCCAGGGATATTGTCATTGCCACATGCTCAGTCTAAAGCTCATGTTGCTGCATCACCACCGAGCACCGCCTCATTCCTCTTCCCAAGGATCGCTGACTTCGGAGCAGATTCAACAGTGCATTGCCTACTTAAGCTCGCAATTCAGTCATGGTAACCACTCCAACCCTGATGATTCATTAGCCTCTAATCCATCTATGTCTCATGTTTCAGCCTACAAAACTGAGCCCCACTCATCTCCTTCATCATCTGGTAATCCTCGAGTCACCATTTCTCGCATCCCTTCCTCTATTTCAAATAATTCTTGGGTCATTGATAGCGGTGCTACACACCATGTTTGCCATGATGAAACTTTGTTTTCTCATTCGGAACCTTCACCTTACTATGTCCATAGTCTCCCTAATAGTCAATCAATCAGAATTGCTCGAATTGGGACTGTGACATTATCTGATTCCATGTGTTTGGAAAATGTGCTTTTTGTTCCAACCTTTGCCTTCAACCTTCTTAGCATTAGCTCACTTACTCTCAGCCTTAAATGTCGCTTCATTTTTTTATGATTACCACTGTTTCATCCAGGACCGTATTCAGGCCTTGACGATTGGGAGGGGTAGAAGACACAACAATCTCTATGTTCTAAGTTTGGGATCAGATGTTTTAAATTCTCCTGTTATTGGTTCTGTTTCGTCTAAGACCGATTTATGGCATTGTAGGCTTGGCCATCCATCTCTTGTAAAACTTCAAGTCCTTAATGACATTTTGAGAATTACAGGATCCTTATCTCTTTCAAATTCTCATTGTTCTATTTGTCCTTTAGCAAAACAACGTCGATTACCTTTCCATAGTCAAAATTAAATGTCTGAAAATTGTTTTGATTTGATACACATTGATATTTGGGGTCCTTTTCATATCCAAACACATGAAGGTTTTAGATATTTTGTTGCCATCGTTGATGATTGCAGCCGAGTCACTTGGGTATATCTCTTACGAGCAAAATCTAATGTTGTTCCCATTTTTAAAAACTTTTATGCCATGGTTCTCACTCAATACAACACAAAAATAAAATCAGTTTGTTCAGACAATGCACCTGAGTTATTTTTTCATGATTTTTTCTCATCTAAGGGAATAAACTCCACTCATTCATGTGTTGAAACCCCTGAGCAAAACTCTGTTGTCGAACGAAAATACCAACACATCCTTAACGTTGCTCGAGCCCTCAATTTTCAGTCAAACATTCCTCTACAATTTTGGGGGGATTGTATCCTTGCTGCAATATACCTCATAAATCGTACCCCTTCACCCTTATTACACAACAAATCTCCGTTTGAAATTCTTCAAAAGAAAACCCCGGCCTATACTCATCTTCGTGTCTTCGGTTGTTTGTGCTACGCTTCCACACTTCATAATCATCAAACCAAGTTTAGTCCTCGTGCTCGGGATTGTGTTTTCATTGGATACCCACCTGGATACAAGGGTTACAAGCTTTTGGATATTGAGTCACACCAAATTTTCATCACTCGCAATGTTGTTTTCCATTAGCACATTTTTCCTTTTAAATATGTCCATGACCATAGTGATTCTGATGCTCTTTTCACAGACCGTGTCCTTCCCTCAATAACTCCAATTGATCCACATTTCTCTTGTCCATCTAAATCTCCGGCCACCACATCTCCTGAGCCAAACTCACCTCATTTACCTATCACTACCCGTCCCTCTCGAGTCTCACACAAACTTGCATATTTATCTGATTATCATTGTTACTCGACATCCACTCCATCATCCTCTTCTTCCGCTGTCGCTCCTCTTTACCCCATATCTGCCTTCCTAAGCTACCATAGACTCTCACCATCACACCGAGCCTTTACCTTAGCCATTACCAATCACATTGAACCCGAACATTTTCATGAGGCTAATGAACATCAAGTTTGGCGTGATGCTATGTCTAACGAGTTGCAGGCCTTAGAAAGCAATGGGACTTGGAGCATTGTTAGTTTGCCGGACGGCAAACACCCAGTTGGTTGTCGATGGGTATACAAAATCAAGGTTCACGCTGATGGGAGACTTGAGAGACGTAAGGCGCGATTGGTGGCCAAATGGTACACTCAACAGGAGAGCGTTGACTACTTCGACACTTTCTCTCCCATCGCCAAGTTTGTCAGTGTAAAACTCCTTGTCTCTTGCTGCAGTTTCTGGCTGGACTCTATCCCAGCTAGATGTCACAAACGCCTTCCTCCATGGCGATTTGAATGAGGAGATATACATGACTCTTCCTCCAGATTACTCCGGTCGTGAGGGGGAGATTCTACCACGCAACGCTGTTTGTCGCCTACACAAATCTTTATATGGATTGAAACAGGCAAGCCGACAATGGTTTCAGAAATTTTCCAACACATTACTTCAGATCGGGTTCACTCAATCTTCAAATGATCATTCCCTTTATACCAAAGTCCATGGTAATACCTTCTTAGCCTTGCTAGTATATGTCGATGATATTATAATCGCTAGCAATGATCAACTGGAAGTTGATTTGTTGAAGAAGACTTTGAGTGAAAAATTCAAAATAAGGGACGTGGGTGCGTTAAGATACTTCTTAGGTCTCGAAATTGCTCGATCTGCAAAAGGGATCTCTCTCTGTCAGCGAAAATATGCCCTCGAAATTCTGAATGATACGGGTCAGTTGGCTTGCAAACCACAATCCATTCCCATGGATCCAAACCTGAAATTATCACAAGATGAGGGTGATTTACTGGAAGATCCACTGCAGTACAGGAGACTGATAGGAAGGCTGCTCTATTTGACCCTCACACGACCAGATTTGTGCTTTGCAGTGAATCGTTTGAGCCAATTCATGGCAACTCCACGCAAACCACATCTTCAAGCAGTTTTTAAGGTGCTTCAGTATGTCAAAGGCACGCCAGGTACATATCTTTTCTTCCCATCTGATTCTGCTTTGGAATTGAAAGCATTCGTAGATTCCGATTATGCAGGCTGTCAAGACTCTAGACGTTCGACTTCTGGTTTTTGTGTCTTTTTTGGATCATCTTTGATATCTTGGAAATCAAAGAAACAGACAACAGTCTCGAAGTCGTCAGCGGAGGCTGAATATCGTGATATGGCTGCTGTAACCTGTGAATTGGTTTGGTTAAAGTCTTTGCTTCGTGATTTTCAGATTGATCACAAATCCCCAGCTATCCTGTTTTGCGACAATCAAGCAGCGTTACATATCGCTGCAAATCCCGTGTTTCACGAGCGCACGAAGCATATCGAGGTGGACTGTCACATAGTGAGGGGGAGAAGATACAAAGTGGCCTCTTGAAGACTCTACATATCAAGTCAATTCACCAACTGACCGATATTTTCACCAAGGCATTACATCCGACACAGTTCAAAACGTTATTGAGCAAGATGGGAATTCTTGATATATTCTCTCCATCTTGAGGGGAAGTATTACATTTTGGGTACTTAATTAATTAGAATAAAAGGCTATTTCTTTTAGTTACTAAGCAGCTTCTAGAAGACTTTATAATAAGTTGACCACTGCGCTGGTACAGCTGGTTTTCTATTTTTTTTTTCTTTTTCCTTATACATTGTACCTACCTAGTAATTTGAATGTACTGAGAATCAGAATAATATCATTCCCCTGATTCGTTTTCTCTCTCTGGAGTTTTTCTCTCCTTTCTTCATCCTTTCTAATATAAACACAATAATTTGCAGACATTTCTAGACTGTTGAATCCTTTTACATTCCTAATTCCTTACTCTATATATAACTACCCCACCACATCCATTGTCGCTCAAATTGGTAAAGAAAACAAAGCAGAAGCCGACAGTAGTATCACGCCCTAAGTTATTTTTTCATGTTCAAATAAAACCTTGAACAGTATCACTTCCCTAAAACCTAATCAACACTTCCAACTATATGCCTCCCAAATCGTTGAACAACCTTAGACTTATAAATTCACAACATTTCAATACCACAATATGAGAAAGAAAAAGAACCCACGGGAAGTGAAAGAGAACCCATAAATCTAGTTGTATAGTGCAAAACAAGAACACCGATAATCTAACCGTCTAAATCGAAATATCTAACGGTTCGTATTTGAAGAAATAATCGACCAAGATCGTCATTTGTAAACGACGTTTCTTACGACCCAAAAAAAAGATGATATATGTCGTTTCTTAGATTCATGGTTCAAAACATGGGCTCGAATATACGGGCCTGATA
Organism: Urtica dioica subsp. dioica; assembly: GCF_054948205.1. Lineage (NCBI taxonomy): Eukaryota > Viridiplantae > Streptophyta > Magnoliopsida > Rosales > Urticaceae > Urtica > Urtica dioica. The sequence goes on from NC_142758.1 coordinate 48,656,256, forward strand.
CAAAAATAAACTTTAGTTCAAAATTTATTTGAAAATTAAAATTCCAAATTAGAAAAATTAAATAAAAAGAGGTGTATGTAGTAAGAAAAACAAAATACTGAAATAACTAGAACTTGAATAAAATACATTAACAATATTTAATTGGAAAATAAACATTGAAGATCTATACATTATGTTATTTACGAATTTGAGAATTTATATTTCAATTTAAAGTCTAAAATATTTATATTTTGAAAAATGCAATATATTTTTTTAATGATTATGCCTACTTACACTCCATATTTATTAATTGAGTTGGATTGGAATTTTCATATTATTTAAAACTTAGAAAAATTTAATGCAAATAAAATATGGTATTAAGAATAAAATAAAAAAAGAGTGATATAAAGAATTACAGCACCCACAACAATTTACCAACACTCAATAGATCTGAAGATGTGTTTGGAGAATTATAACACATTCATCAAAACAATTAGTTTTTCAGTCTGTCGATCGTGCACGTCTAGAAACCCTAAAAGCCTGAATAAGTGTGTAAGAGCTATTAAAAGAGAAACGCACGGCTTTTATAGTAGCAATATCTCTAAAAATCTATATAGGGCATTTTTTACCCATACACGCGCATAGAATCAATGTAGAAAGTCATTTGCAAAACATTCTGACAGAACGGAAAATTTGCCAGAAATGCATACCAGTGACAGGGACAAAATGTCTCAGCACAAGGTGCAACATGATGCACGACATCTTTCCAAACTAACTTGCAATAATAATAAAAAAAAAAGCCAACAATAGACCGTATCAACATATACGATATCATACAAATCCCCGATTAATTTCAGATTCTTTAACGCCAACGTGACATAATGATCTTACTTTTGAAGTCGAGCAATGAACAGTCGAATTTGAGGATGAGGCGCGAAGAGTTCCGATGACGAGGAGGTAAAAATAAATTTTAATTCATTGCGATACGACTCTAAGGGCTCGTTTGGTAGGAAGAATGGAAACATGAGGGGATGGATTTAGTGGGATGAAATAGAAAAGAAAAGAAAGTAGTGGATTATAAGTATTAAAAAAGTTGATTGGTATAAAAGGTGGAAAGATTAAAATATATCCATTCATTGTTTGGTACAATTAGAAAAAAGAAGAGGATGGATGATTTTTATTATATTAAATTAAATACATACCCTCTTTATTATAATATCTTCAAATGTCCACTAAGAGGATATTATTGTAATATGATCAAAATTGCTTTGTTACTTTGCATAATCCATCCAAATGTGGAAGGATTGTTTTTTGGTGGGCCCCACTAACATGAATCCATCCCTCATTCTCTTTTTTTCCTTCCTTCTTTGTTACCAAACAATGGAAACAATAAATCCATCTCTTACAATCCTTCAAATAGTTTCCATCCTTCCTATGTTCCATCCTACCAAACACAGCCTAAAGCGCTGTCCAAGAAAATGTGTAGAAGATGAAAAAGCGATGAACCTAAAACATACTCAATAGCTTGAACTCTTGAGATTCTCATCTCCCCATACTTTTTTTGAAAAACAAATTTCCAAAAAAATAACAGTAATGTTGGCAAAGCATTTTAGGGGGATTTTGAGTACATGGATGTTTCTTGAAGATCAAGTCTTTTAAAGTCCTCATGGGACAGAATTCTATTTTTTTTAATTAATTATTAAAACGAATAGCCTATACAATCATTACAAAGAAATCAAATAGCGAAATATACGAACATTAGGAGAGTGAAACTGCAGAGATTTGACTTCATTCCACGGTTTGGAATGTTTATGGGTGATCTGAATTTGACTGCTTTGTGTGTGGTTTTAGTTGTGTTGTTCAGTTTTTGGGCTATGCGGGGATTTATTATAGCTCTCCAACTCTTTGCACAGCAATGCTAAACCTAATCCCGGCTTTTACCTTCCTTCTTGCCGTTACTCTAAGGTTTTTGCTTCTTTCTCACTCTCTTCGGATAAAAATTTTTGTAGTCTGTTTATGCAGTGTCTAGAGTTGCTTTGGGGTTTAAATTTTCTTATTAGGATGGAGAATTATGATAGGAGAAGCACAATTAGCCTCCTTAAGACCATCGGAACCATTGCTTCGCTCCTCGGGGCGTTCGTCGTGATTTTCTACGACGGTCCCGCGCTTTCAAACGCGTTATTGTACTCTCCGAGGCTCTTCTCCGAGCACTCTAATTGGCTTTTGGGAGGCTTGTTTCTCTTCACCGTCGCCGTTCTATCTTCGTTTCTGCTTATTATACAGGTGTGAGAATATGTCTGAAAATAATAATCATAATAATAATTATGAAAAAAAAGACGTCTTTTTAGCCTCCGGTTTTTCGCAATCAATATTCTGTTGCTGCTTTTTCAGGCTTGGATCCTCAAGAGGTGCCCGGGGGAGATGGTCATGGTGTTCTTCTACAGCTTCTTCGTCTCCGCTCTCTCGGCAATGGTTTGCTTGGTCACAGAAAGAGACCTTGGTGCTTGGAGCTTGAAATCCAAAACCCGGCTCTGGTCTGTCCTATACTCGGTAATTAATTTGAAATTTCAGTTTAGCCGATGCTTAACATTTTTTGGATTCGTCTTTTAAAAACTTCGCTAATATCGAAATTGTAAACTGTGATGAGTTTTGAGATTTCGGTAGCTCTTTGATTATTGAACAAGGATATATGTATACCCGGGTAGTTCAAGAGACCTTTGGCTCTCCTGTTACAATCCTGGTTCAAATATTCAATTTATTCCTTTTATAATCTCCTATTTATAGATTAATACAACCAGTGGCGGAGCCAAAATTTGCAGTCAGGGGAAAAATTTGATAACTACTAAATTTTATTGGGGGTGTATAAGAATTTTTTTTTTATTAAGTGGGCAAATATGAAACAATCATGTAAACTTAGGTTAAAAATGTAAACAAAATATGGGCAAAATTTTACCTTACAACCCTTAGCTATCTCGACGAATTATTATTAGCACCCGACACCTAAAATCTTATCATAGTCACTAGGAATTTTCAACTTTTTTTTTTGTTTTGTTTTGTTTTTGCATCATGATTCATGAGGTATTTAACTTGTTACCGCTATAGGGATCTTTTGGGTCTGTATCCCAAGCCTGGATAACTATATGGTGCTTGAAAAGAACCGGGCCTGTTTTCGTGACGACGTTCAAGCCCCTCGGAATTATTATTTCAGTTGTCTCTGGCGTTGTATTCTTCGATGAGATATTCTATCTCGGAAGGTTAGATTATTCCCATACTCTTCCGGTATTTCTTAGTGCTATTTGATAGTTCACTTCATTACACGATCATCGTGCGAAAAACATAATTCGGTCGATAATTCGATACAGATTGCTTGGAGCTTTGATCATTATCGCGGGATTTTATTCCGTGCTTTGGGCAAAAGCTAAAGAGGCTAAAATCGAAATAGAGAGCCTAGAGTCGAGTACACACTGTGCACCTCTCCTCCAAAACCGCATCAAAGAGAACAAAGACATTTTTCCTTAGAAGCTAACATTATGTATGTATTAGAAGATTTTTATTTATTTTTATGGAAATGTATTGTTCTCACTTATGGTCTATTAAGACCTTGGCCCAAATCAAAGTTATTCTAGTTTTGGGCAGACCAATCATTGTTCAGTCATATTGAACATTCTTGAGTATCCAATGGCATAAAATCAATTCGATCCTAAAAAAAAAAAAATTGCATAACATCAAAACACAAGACTAATACTATAATCTTGTATGGAGTGAGTTATGACCAAAAAAAAAAATATATTACCAAGAGCATATTTATTTTAGTATGATCGTCCAGTATATATATTCTTTATTTTTCATACAAAACCAATTATATGAAATAATGAATAAAAATATATTTATATTTTGCATGATAAACGTAATGTGATTGAAAATTCATCTTAAGCAAATCTTGTTTTGTTAGCATATGAATATCACACTTTTTGTATAAAAAAAAATTGCTTGGTCCAATCTGCTCACTCGTTAGAATTTATAAGCGAATGCAGAAAAAAAAACTCGATAGTTGTTTTTATAAATCACATAATTGACCTTTTTCATTTTTTAATAAATAAATTAGTGAGACAAGTAAACTAATATTCAATCTCCTCATTATACGACGCCTCCGTTTATGAGGAGGCAATTTAAAGCATGATGAAATGTCTGGTTGAACATCTTGAGTCCATGTGGTATTTCTATAGAATTTTATCCGGAGATGTTTATTTTGTCGTTGCGTTGATCCTCTTTATTTTAATCTAATTCATTTGACATTTTGTTTTCATGAAATTTAGTTGCATATAATATTGATTGAAATTAGGATATCTATTCCAAATGCAATTAACAATGTTGTTTTCCTCTTTGTAGGGCCATGAACATCATGGGAAGCATGATCATAAATATAAGCATGAGGTTATGGATGTATATACAGTTGAATTTCCACATCTTTTTGAACTATTCAGAGCTGCTTCTATACACAACTGTATATGCAAATGGTCAGCCTAAATGTCAGCTAATAACGAGTCATGAAATAATTATTGTGTAGACATTTTTACAGTCGTCAAGGAATAAAAAGATGTTGAAATCCCGTTTATATGTAAACACTTATAACTTGTGCTTAAATACAAGTATTCGATTGCTTAATACACATGAGATAAATAATTATATATATAACCACTATATTCAAAGTTTTTTTTTTTTGAGAAGTCACTATATTCAAAGTTATCAAGAATGTTTACAATTCAAGTCTTTTCATTTTTCGGTTTATTATTTGGTCCAATGGCATATTTTCTTACAACTCATGATGTGCTTTTGTAAATGAATGAGCTATATAGGAGCAACTCCAACGCTATGCTATGAGTTGCTCGTTATGATACATCATCTAAAATAATTTAGCTTATTTAATTTCTCTTCCACATCACTAATTTGGCAATTTTTTTACAAAAAAAAAAAAAAAAAAATTCACTCAAAGTTGACAAATTTTAAAAGTTGCCCACTTTAGTCCAACTTTTTTTTTTTTTTTTTATATAGATAGTTTTTTAGGCCTTTATTTTTATGTAAGAAATAGAAACATGAAAAAATAGGAGTCTAATTGTATATAAAAAAAATTAATTTTATCAAAAGAATTGAATAAAAATATTTTTTGGGATGTAACATATAGATAGAGAAATAAATTTTATTTTTTAAAATTGGTTCAATTATTTTTATTTAGATATCTTATTTTATTAAGGGGTAAATATCGGCGCTATCAACAAGGCCTCGTCGCCCATATTATGAAGCACCAAGCGTTGCCACAATGCACAACGAATTGGGCAACGAATAATTTAAATCTGGGCATTTGGAGAGAACGGAAATTGCACTTTTATTATTTGGTTTCTTTTAATCAGGATTAGAAGAAACACTTTTGGTCACTAATGACCGAAAATTCTGTATATATAAAACCGGAAATTTTACGTTCCGCTGGTGGATATATCCACTTATAATTAGTATTGGAAGAAATTCCTTCAGAGTTTTATTGGGCATTATACTCTACATGGAGCAAAAAATTTCCACATCCAATCTTTACGGAACTAGAAGTTCTATGAAAGTGCACAATAAAATAGAAATTGGAACTTCTGTTCAGTTTCGATTCCGCTGCCCAAATTTAGCAATGATCAGTGCGTTATTTTTGTTGTCCAACTAAGCAAGAGCACCTCTAGAGGTGCTCTAACAAGTAGATATTTGAGATTTTTTTTTAATAAATATATTTTGGACTTATGAGTGTAAGAGTTGCAAATATGTGTATTTTTTATTAAGAAAAATAATTGATCTTTTTTTTTTCTCTGTCCAAAGAGCCGTTTATCGAAGAGACAAGAATGAAAGAGCTCTACAAAGAACAGGAAACAAAAAGTGGAAACAAAATGCTTTACAAATAAATCAACCAAATAGTCGGTGAATTTTATAATGATATCAAGCTCATAAAGTATCATATAAATAGTAACATGATAAACTAAGAAACAAGGGAATTGATGAGAATTGGTATAAGTATGGAAATTCTATGCTGACATGTTTGGGGCAAATTTTTTAAGCCATCCTCAAAATTATGTAGTACTATCAAAAAGAGATAATTAACTAATCTTTGTATATCACTACTACAAAACAAGGATTCTACAACGCTTAAAAATCGTTGTGAAATGATTCTACAACGCTTGTCAAGCGTTGTAGAAGCTTCTACAACGCTTCAACATCCGTTGTAGAATCCAAGAGGTTTCTACAACGCTTAAATATCCGTTGTAGAATCCAACTTTATACAACGGATATCTAAGCGTTGTGGAACCTCCTACAACGGTATACATCCATTGTGAAATTTCTAAATAATTAAAAAATCCCCGCCGCGGCGACATATAATTTTCGCCGCGGCGAGATTTTTATACAACGGATATTATATCCGTTGTAGAATCAACTCGCCGCGGCGAATATTACACGTCGCCGCGGCGGGAATTTCGCCGCGGCGACGTCAAATCTTAGCCGCGGCGACATGATTCTACAACGGATAATTATGTGTTGTATGAAGGTGGTGAATTTTTTTTTAAAAACTCGCCGCGGCGAAGAAAAATGTAGGAGTTTTTTTAATATAATAAAAATGATATAAACGTCTCTCCTTATCAGCTCTGACTCGTTGATTTGTAAAATATTTACTAGAATTTGGAAGCCTTTTGAACATAAAAGGCTATTACAATATTAATTAATCCAATGCAATACCAAATAACATATTTGTTCGTTAAGAATAATTTACTTAATTAGTGGTCGGCTATGTTAGACAAAGCATTTTTATGATTTGTGGTTGCAAAATAGCAAGCACAACTTGCATAATGGGAGTCAAAAAATCTTATGCAAATGCAATGCATAGTAATCAAAGTATAGTCTCTAGATTAGTTTAAGCTCGGGAGTCGTGACATCAACACTACAAAGTCCAATTATGAAAAGTATATATATATATATATATATATATATATATATATATATATATATATATATGCCTGGAGTCAACTTCTTCAGCTTTTTATTTATTTATTTTTGGTTATTAATGTCATGACTTTGGTCATCACATCAAAAGCTTTTTGTATGGACGATGTTGAGCGAACAATAAATGATCATGAGAATACCTCTCTACCAGTGAAAACTAAGTAATTAAGATAAGTCTCCCAAACAAAAAAGGTCTTCAATTATCATTGTCATGGTGCAATGTCTTTTTAGAGTTGAAATGTAGAAATTTAATTTGGCCCACCAAGTCTTGGAATTTCTTTTTTAGTGCAATGTCGACAAATCTTTTTTTAGGTAAAACTCATAGGTACGTAGAGAGGATTTAATCATTTAAAAACAGAAGCGTGCTAAAAGAATTACAAATATCGAAACAAACAAAAATCAGGGATAAACAATGAAGCAAACTTCATTACGTCATAACCCATGAAATCCATATACAAAACATAATTAGGTAAAAAAATTAACTGATTTTAATTTTGGCAATCAACTTAGAGGAGAGAAAGGCCAAATCATTCATTAATTTTGGCAATCAACTTAGAGAAGAGAAAGGCTAAATAATTCATGTGCTTAAAAAATGCTCTTGTACTTTAATTGGCGAATTTGATAATAATAATGAGAATATCGGGTAAAGGTGAAATATCCACAAAACATGTGATATACATGAATTACATTCTTTAAAGTTCTCTAAAATCCTTACACTTATCATTCTATTTTTCTCCGAAATTAATAAAACCTAATTGAAATTTCAAAATTCTCTCATCTCTCTGACCAGTCAACGACCATGATTTCCACAAATTTAAATTGTTTTTATCTCATTAATCCAGAAATAACATTTACATTGAGGAATTTTAATTTTATTTAAATAACTCCATAAGGGGAAAAAAATATAAGAAATTATCATACAAACAAACTAAACAAATAGACTAATTGAATATTCGAAAATGTGATTTAAAACTTTTTGGCTAAATTAAGTATTAATTTCTATTGGATTAACTTGACATTCTACTTCAAGTTCATGAATGCATAATTTGATATCATGGTCAGCCAAAAAATAACTATATAGATTGGCTAGGAAAAACATGTTGAATATAGACGGATAGTCAAAAAACATATAAACAGCTTTTAGGCGAGTCATTTGGCTGAGTGATTTGCTCGCATGACGCTAAACTAAAAACAAATAATTTTTAGAAAGATATATATAATCAGCTGGTTTTTTTTAATTAACTAATCAAATCCCATAAAGTTGCATCAGCATCTACAGGCTTTTCCTTTTCAACGGAGTACGCAAGCAATCAACTCCGGATGAAACACATTAAATTAATTGATGAAGTATTAATTTAATAAGAAAAAAACTAATTAATAATTTGTAGCGTCATGAGACTCATGACTCATGGTTAGTTGTTTTTATATACTTGGATTAAAATTTAAAATGAAGGTGAGCTGAGAATTCGATTTACGTAGGCCCCACCGGTTTTTAACAAGCGGCCACAAAGGCCTGTGTGGGTCCCCACCTAATTTACACTTGAATTTAGATAGCCACACATCATTAGAATCCAATTTTTACTTATTTGATTAATAGTTAAATTCCCAAAGTTTTAGGTGTGGACCAAATAGCTGACACATTTGGGAATAGTTAATAAATGGAGTACTTAACTCGTATCGTATGGCTAGCTTTTGGAAGAAAAAAAATATCTGATCATTCATTTACTACAACATGGACTTTTTCTTTTTTCCTCATAAAAATCTGAGGTTAAGATTTAAGATAATACGTAAATTTGAAGCTAAATTAGCACTAATCCTGTTTTATATGTCACTTTAACTTTTTCTTACATAATTTTAATATATTATCCTGTCATATTAATAACCATCCGTGAGTACCAATTTATCATGAAGTAGTGATATGATTTATAAATGGTATATCCGTAGGAGATTTTTTTTTAGATTGATCTCATTTCCATGGAAATAACTATAAATTCACCGTACGAACAATAATTTATTGCTAAATTTTTTAATAGTACTTGTACGTGCATGTTTAACAATTAATATTATTGCTCTGCCTGTATAGTTTGTGCCCAAGTTTAATACATTCGAATTTTTAAATACTATAATTAACAATAATTAAAAAAAAAAAAACAGTGGCGTGCGTTAGTATTTTTTTTTTCTTCTTTTTTTTTTTTGCTATTACAAACTCTCATTTATTCTAATGTAGAGAGAAAACAATATATGCAGAGACAAATTAGCATGGAAATAGTCACGACGGCAATAATAAATAGTTAGAATACAAGCACAAATAAAAATTAAGAAATAGTTAGAAGACGAATGAAAAGATAGCACGCGCAGATTTGAATATTTACATAAAATACAAACCGTTTTTTTCCTGTATATAGTAGACTAGGTATTGATTAAACGAAGAAAGGGAAAAATAAAATTATGAAAAAACGTCACTCACAATGTTTATAACGATGCATCAATTTGATATATGATCCCTGAAGTTTGATTAAATTTGTGTCCAAATGTATGTATGGACATAATTTGATAGATGTATCGTTATTGTATATATTTGTGTATTTTAATAGACTGCTTTAATGGAAGAGTTAACCTTAGGAAGGTATCGATCATAAATTAAATAAAAAAAGGTAAGACAATTAAATATAACCGAACGAAATAATTATTTTGATACCCCTTAAGATGAGACCCGTTGCCAAATTTATCCCAAATTTAGAATTTCTAGCATCCGTTTCCCACCACATTTACCATATCCATAATTTTCCTTCTTTTAAAAGTGTAATATCTAGTCGTATAGCTTTTTTATTTTCCCCCAAAAAAAACTGACTTTTGTATCACTGGTAGCCCATGAGCTTGTCACTAATTGCACTTTGCCCCTTGTTTTGACATTCGCATCCGCTTAAACTTTAGATTTTGTGTAGCGCGTTAAGATTTGAGCCCAAAAATCCAACCTAATCATAAAACAATTAAATCGCAAAAATAAATTTAACACACATATTTATACTGGTTCATCCATAAGGCAGGAGCTATGCTGATTTTGCCGCCCTAGATTTCACTAATAACCTAAATCGGGAATTGTGTTCACAATCTCTCTTGCGCTCTACGAAGAACTTCGACGCACGACTTATATATAGAGAAAAAAACTATTGCCTAAGCTTGAAATTCTCAAAATACCATCGATTAAATACACTTTATATTTAATGTTTTTCCGAGAGAGTCCACCCATTATCTAAACAAGTCGGATAACACGCATTTATATTTAAATGGGTGCACGTATGGGTACATGAAGTTTTAAATCGACCCATTAAATTAATAAAAAAATTACCAAGATATCTTCTTGTCATTTTAACTGTTTGTAACTACAAATACCAATTTACTTTTAGTATTCTCACTTTACATGGTATTTACTTATTTTATTATCACTTAAAATACCATTACCGCTACCACGTCGCACTTCCAATCTTATTAGTATATCGCATTTCGTCTGTGGTATACCACAGTATATTTGACTAATATCGCATGGTAAACCGCAGAAAAAAGGTATACCACGGGACATTTCATAAACAAATAAATTAAGAATAACATTATCTGATAAATTATATTTACATATAATATATTTAATTTCTTACTACTAATAAAAACATTAGAATTATGATTGATATAAAGTATTTATGAGTGAAGTAAAAAAAAATTGTGTTAGGGTATTTACAGTAAATTCACAATTTAACATATAAATTTTGGTAAATTTATGGTAATTTGCAGTATTTGCACGATTTTTAGAGTATGTCCGCTAGTGTACTTCGGAAAGAGAGATAACGCCCGGGATACATGCGCGGTATTTTGAACCTTGTTTCAGACGGGTAACGGATATAATCAATTTGCACACCCGCTTATCGACGAGTATCGCTGCTATGCAACTTAAGAGAAAAGGTTAATATATATGGATTAACATGTTTTTTTTATAACGGTTGCGGATATTAAAATAGATGCATTTAGTACTCGTTGTCATTCTTAAGAAGCGCACAAAGAAATTTTTTTAGAGGAGGTATATATATCATACAATTTATTTTATATTTGTATTATACAATTTTATACCAAAATAAAATCAATTGTAGTATTGAATTTTGAAAATTGAGGGAGAATATGGCCTTCTAACCGTCTCACGAGAGAGTTTACGAGTTATTTTCTTTCATTTCGTTATTCGTTATTGATATTGTACTCAAGTAAGTATGAAGGGCACAATTTAAAATCTTTAACGGTGAAACTCTAATTTGAAGAAGAAAAGAAAAGTAGTCAAACTAGAGGGGTTATATAAAATAAATTTTAAAAAAAATCATGTGTCGTCATAAAATAAAAGCTAAAAAAAATGAGAGAGAACACACGAGTAGCGACTTCTCTTATCTCATCCCACAAAAGTAGCTTCCAAACGCATTGAAGGGCTACCTTTTTTAGTCGTTGGGTTAAAAACGTTTCGTAGCTTCACGCCTTGCATTATTTAAACACCTAATCCCAATTCTCTCATCTCTCATCTCATCTCTCAACGTTGCTCCATAAAGAAGGGACATTGACACATTTCATTAATCCCTAGAGATCAGATAGAGATTAGTTTTAGTCTCTCTTAGAGAGAGAGAGAATATATATCTTTGTGTAGGGAGACTGGGAGAGTATATGATATGATGAAGATGATGACGTGGACGAGACCTAGGGTTTGGGATGTTTTGCCATTCGCGTCAATGGTGACAATGGAAGGTTGTACAATAGCTTTGACTATCTGGGCTAAGACTGTTCTCACAAATGGAATGAGTCCTTTTGTGTTTGTGGTTTACACTCACACTCTTAGCTCTCTTATCCTCATCCCATTTTCCTTCTTTTTCCACCGCAACGACAGGTTCTTGATTATATCCCATATTCTTTCTTCTTCTCCACAATTATATATGTATATTTTGTTTATTATTAGTTTTTTTGGAATTTTTCTTATTATTATTGGTTTTTCTTTTGCAGTACTGAGCAACCACTCTTCACCTGGAATATGTTTTGGCGTGTCTTCCTCATGGGTCTTACTGGGTTTGTCTCATTTCTCTCTCTCTCTCTCTCTTACAGATACATACATACATACATACATATATACATATATGTGTGTCTGTCAGATGTCATGCACAATCACGTATTCGTGATAATATTGCATGACTTGCTCACATATATAATATCGCCAGGAATGAGTTCATCTGTAAATAAATAATAACACTGTAGATTTGTTTAATTCAAGGTTAGATAATCATTAAAGGTGTGAAATTAATTAGAGAATAAAGTTGTGAGATCTCTCTCTCTCTCTCTCTCTCTCCTAGCGATTGGGAGAGCTACAATAATCCAAGCATATCAAAAAAGGAAAGATTTTTTGTCAAAAATAAAAAATAATTAAATTTATAAGGAAAGCTGTTTTATTGTTTTTCGAAGAGCCAAGTGGTGATCTTCAGATTCTGAGAATATTGATAGCTTGAGGTTATATTCAATTCGGAATATTCTGGTACCAGATATAATTAGTCTTTCCCTTGGCCCGCAAAAACACAGTGCAAATGTGCAATAATCAACACCACATATACACACCAACTTGATAAGCAATTGGCTACATATATTCCCATATATATATATATATATATATATATATTAATGTATATATATATATATACACATCTACTTGCTTGGTTTCTATTCTGGTAGGGTTCGTTATTTAAGTAGGCCATAGCTCATATTAATATTTAATTTTTTCATGATTACTCTCAAGTAAAAATTAGTACAAAGGTTGTAATTCTTACCTAATTATCTGGATTATTGTTGTCCGCTTATTATTGGTAGAAATGATTTACATAGAAAACCTACACACGCAACAGAAAAACATGACATACTCGTACTGCTTGTGATTAGCTAGAAAGTAATTTGAATATTTTTTTAATCTAATTGATGTGGTTTAATTTTTTTAATTTTTTTTTTGTAGGATAACAATTCCACAGAATCTTGCATTTATGGGACTGGCTTTCAGTTCTCCAATTGTTGTTTGTGCAATGGGTCTTACGTTCCCTTCTCTGTCCTTCATCGTTTCAATAATACTCAGGTTTTACTTTCTCAACTTTTTTATTATATTTATTTCTGTATATATAGAGAATATAATATTTGACATACCTAAATAATTAAATTTAAATGGTATTTACAAAATAGTCAAACTTTTTTTTATTAAAGACTTAGCTAGTGCCCACAATAGTTAACTTAATATATTACTCTAATGATAGTTAAGAGAAAAATAATATATATACAATATAGTAAAATAATTTAAATATAATGTATTTACAGAATAGTAAAAAAAAAATCAGAGTTAATTTATAATACTCTAGTGATCGTAGTTTTCCTTAGAGTAGTTAAGTGATTGTTTGAGGATATATTAGAGATTATTGGAATTGTTTTTTTAACAAATTTAAAATTATATTATTTGATTATTATTTACGAAAATAAGTGGCTTACGGTCCGTAACGTGTAGGAATCTATGGAAACAGTTTGGACCAAAATTCCAACTCTAGCTTCAACTTTCGGACACACACACACAAACATATATATATATATATATATATATATATATATATATATATATTGACTCTAATAAATATATGAATAGTTATAAAGTCATTTCTCACCGACATGCGTGTATATATATAAGGCAATTCGATGATATTAGTGAGCACGTACGCACATCAGTTTAATTTATAAAAGTTGACATTTATATATATTTTTAATAATAATACCCCGATCAGCTCTTCTCTACATAATATCATCCGGATCAAAAGAAATGGTCGTGCATGGAAATCGTAAAATCTGACAATTAGCATAATAAGTCCTTAACATATAGTGATTTCGCATTCTGGTCCCTGAAATTATTTCCTTTGACTACTCTATCAGAAATCACCCACAGAATAATATGTACGACTTATGAGTAGTCGTTACTTAAAGTAATTCACTCTGATCTTTCCACACAAAAAAAACAGGAAGACGAATATAAATTTGGGAAGCTCAAGCTTCGTGATAAAAGTGATAGGAACGATAGTGTGTTTCATGGGAGCAACAATGGTGGAGCTATACAAAGGCCCTATAATAAGACACACTTCTTCTTATCATCTTCGTTTGTTGACCACAAACAAGTACTTGATCTTCTCTTCACCAACTCACGAACATTGGATTCTCGGAGGTCTTTTCTTGGCAGCTTCTTCTCTAAGCGTCTCATTATGGAATAATATTCAAGTACGTACTCTTACTAAATATATATGTACATTACATTTATTCTTTTTTGTGATGATACTAAGATAATTGTTGTACTATGATTTTATGGCTTTAGATGGGCACGGCGAAATTATATCCGCAACCAATGAAAATCGCGTCTTTTTACAGCGTGGTTGGGACGGTCCAGACCGCGGTTTTAGCTTTTTTCGTGCTCGAGAGAGACCCAAATGCTTGGAAACTAGATGTTAGCATGGAAATTCCTCTCATCATTTTAACGGTACGTAATACCCAAAAAAAAAATGCCATGAATAAGTACGTACTCCAAAGAAATTTACTACAATATGAAAAACCCTAGCTAGTGTATATATGATTTGTAATAATACATATACGTGTATAAGTATATCCCATATGTTCTTTTGCACTGGCTGTTGATTAATGTAATATGGAATTTTTTTTTTTTTTTTTTTTTTGTAGGCAACGTTCGTGAGTTTATTAAGAAGTTGTGTGCACATGTGGTGCATGAAAATGAAAGGTTCATTTTACGTACCAATGTTCCGACCGTTCGGTCTTGTTTTTGCTTCAATTTTTGGTACTAGCCTCCCACATAGTACTCTTCGTTATGGAAGGTACGTACGTACATTATTATTACTGCTATTACGGAACCTCTTTTTTTTTTTGGAAAATAATGTTCTCTATGGTATTTTTTAAACATTTTATTTTGTTTCACATCGAGCATAAAAGATATCAATATTCTAAAACGCCAAAAAAAACTATGATATAAGTTGAAAAGGACTAAAGTAAAAATCTTTAATTAGTGTGTGTTTGAATTCTTAATTTTTAATTCTTCTCCGTTTGATCTTAATTGAGGTGCTATAATTCAAGTGCTTATTTTCTTAGACATACAAAGTGTTAAATTGCAATTAAAGCAAAGCCAACATTACAGTTAAAATGTCAATTTCCAGCTGTGGTTGAAAATTTAAAAAAAAACAAAAAAACAAAAAAACAAGCGTTTCCGAGCTGTTGAATCTCATTTATTTTGACAAAGAAATGTATGAGATATTTTTTTTTTGTTCCAAATTAATTTTTGACCGTATTTGTAACCATTTTTTTTCTCTCCTGCCACATATTTTTGTAGTGTGATAGGAACAGCAATAGTAGCATTGGGATATTTCACAGTAATGCATGGACAAATGAACGAGGATGAATCGTCGTTACCAACTAAAAAACAAATCAACGGTGATATTGAGAGTGGTGGGTCTTCTGAGGAATACAAAGTGCCTCTCTTGCAAGACCAGGCTGACGTGGGTGTGTGAAATATATATATCTACACACGTATATATTTCACTACTTAAAGGGCAATGAAGAGATCAAGGGAGATTTATTTTGGTGGAGTATTTTTAAATAAAGCAAAAAAAAAAAGATATCTCTCTCTCTCTCTCTCTCTCTCTCTCTCTCTCTCTCTCTCTCTCTCTCTCATCATGTGTGTCTTCATATGTAAATATATGCCATTTCACTTTGATGTGATTTGGTTTATTTATTTTTGAATGTTTAGTGCATTTTGATATTTTAGTGGAAAAGATCAAAGCCGACTTTTGAGGCTTTTTTTTTGGGTGTGTACGTGTAATTTTGTGTTCCTTTCGGTTGAAGATAGAAATGTTATGATATATTTCTCTTTTTCGATTAATAAACTATGCTGTTTCCATTTGTTATTCCAAGCTAGAACGAAAGTGATTTTAGGAAACAATCTTTTCTTTTTCTTTTCTATTTTACGAAAAAACAATTCTAGACCTAGCTCTCATGGAGCTTTTTCATGATATTGATGTCTCCTAAAATCAATATTGGTTTTTTATTTAGTCTATTTTTTAAAATAAAAATTTCCGTAAAAAAGTATAAAAAAAAAATATATATATATATATATATATATATAGCCGATATATATATATATATATATATATATATATATAGTAATTTCAAAGTCAAAGAAAAGGAAATAACTTTTTTCTTTTTCTTTTTTAAAGAAAACTAACAGACATGCATATACAAGTTTTCGTACGTGAATTAAGTATGAAAGACATCATTATAATTAAGTGAGCCAGCAATATGGTAGCTTGTGTTGTCCTATCAAACATGTATAATGGTTCATTATTGGTCCAATATGTGAAAGTGAATGATATATATCAACCACATATAAACTCACTTTGACATAAGCATATTCACGGCCAGAAACAATTACAAAGTCCATATTGTGAAACGTCCCTCATATTAATATCCGCATCAAGACCTAACTATTTTCTTCACAAATACGTCTCTATTAATAAGCTTTTCCGCATCGATACAGCTGTTGAATATGGAGAAGTTAGTTGTACTTATTTTCCAATTTTTTAGTTAATTTATACGAGTTATAAAATAGTAAAGATTTCTTTAAAAAAATTAGTGAAATAGTTAAAATTGTAATTATTATGAAGTGTCAATGATTTTTTTTACTCTCCATATATTTGTTAACAACGATAAATTGATCATATAGAAAAATATCACTAAAAATTCTCAATTTTTACCCTATTATAAGCTGGAATTAGGTAATGAACACTCATTAATATTTTGACTAAGCTCTCTCTCTCTCTCCCTCTCAATTGACTTGAGTACCGTTGGAGTGTCCACATCATAAACCCTGAATGTGCCCGATCGTTCACGGATTACTCTACTCAGGCCCGGCCTTAATAGTAGGCGACTTAAGCCACCGCTTAAGGCCTCAATTTTTAGAAAAATAATAAGTCCAAAAGAAGGCCCATTTTGAAAAGCGGCTCATGTCCATGCTTTGACTGCTCTCTCTCTCTCTCTCTCTATGCGTACCCTCTTCTTTCTCTCTGATAATTTTTGTTTTGCTTTTTTACTGCTCTCTCTCTCTCTCTCTCTTATTTACTGCTCTCCTCTCTCTCTCAAACATCTTTCCTTTCTATAATAAAAAAAACATATTTTCTTCCCATAAAACAACTACTTTTGTTTTGTTGTACGTGCTCCAATTTTTTTATTTATTTAATTGTGCCTTATATTTACTCAGTTTTTTATATTAGAACAAAGTTCTTTTTTTTTGTCACTAACAAAATTTCTAAATTTCTATTCTTCCATTCCAATGTGTAAATGCTATTTTCTTTTATATGAAAACTGAGGTTTGTATCCTATGCTATTTTTTTGTGTATATGAAAATTGAGATTTGTATCCTATTATTATTCCATATTGTTCGATCCTATCATTTATATAGCCAATATCCTCATTCTTTAATATTCACGTCACAAGTTTTATAACATTCAACTTTTTTTTTTTTATAATTGCTATTATTTATTTATTATAATGAGTTTAACTGTTTAATAAAACAATGCACTAATAAGTCTATTTTTTAATCTTTATTTAGTGTTTTAATGGTTAATATATAATTTGATTAGTTTCTTTTATAATATAATAAGATAGTTTAATTTGAAAATATGTTTAAATGGTTTAGGTATTAAATAATAATGAATGGACTAAAATGTTACGAAATCAATATATTATAGACCAAAACTATGCCAAAAAAAAAAATTGTAACCAAAATGCTACAATGATGTAAAATTGCGGACTATTTGATTGAAGAAAATTAAGGCCTAATTATTGATTTTCGCTTAAGGCCTCACTATGTCTAGGGCCGGCCCTGACTCTACTTAATTAAGATGATGTAGCAATCTAGCTAAATTAAGCTTGGTCATTTGTAAAATAAACATAATTTTGAAAATTCTATATAAATAGCCACTGGACCTATACAGTCTATTAGATATGACCTAAGTTTCATTCTTTTAATTTGGAGAATAAATTTTAAATACTGATAAAAGCCAATAAATCCTAATCAGTTTTCGAGCAAATAAAATAATCAGCCATTCACACGGTATTTGATAAAGAAAATTAAAAATGAAGCGAAAATTCAAAACAAATTACTCACACAAAAACAGATCAGTTTTTATAAAACAAACGCCTTTTTTTTTTAATAAACGAACAATTCAAATATTACGCTCATTCATTTTGTTTTTAAAATATAAAGTAATTGAGTTTATAAACAAACAAACAGAAAAACAAGTACTATTAAAACATGATTATTTGTAAAACAAACAAACCTCAATAATTTCGTTTTTAAAAGAAAAAATAATTATTACAAACAAACAAATCAGTGATGCATTTACATAATTATTTGTAAAACAAAGAATCCAATAACTACTCTCAGATTTCATTTTGAAAACATAAAATAAATTACGTTTATGAACAAATAAATCAGTACTGCATGATCATAGAATTTAATATTCTTTCCTTTTTAATTGGCTAGTCAATCTCATATTTCTTCTCTTATTATTCTCTCTTAGTAATTGAATATTTTTTAAAAAGAATCTGCTGCAATTAAAAAATGAATCAACTAAAATTTTAAAATAAAAAAGGTCCAAATAAATGAAGAACAAAAATGTAAATTTTATAAACAATAACTTTCTCATAAAGCTAAATGGCTAGTTAATAATATGAAATTATAGTTTTGTGAAAAACTATGATCAATAGTCAAAAATACTTTTTGGAACAGCTTAAAGTCAAATGAAATTTGTGAAAAACTCGACATATGTTTGTAGAAAGTTAAAAAAATCCAACTAAAAATATAAAAAGAAAAGGCCTAATAATGCATAAGTACACAAATTAATTACTGTTTAATGCATTGTCGCATGCATTTATGTGGTGTCCTCTAAAGCCAGACGTCAACGGAATTAATGGTTGAGAACTTGAGTTAAAAGAACGTAAAATTGGTGTGTTGGTTTTTTTTTTTACAAAAATTACGTAAATAGTCGACTAAAACATTTAAAATTATTATATAGTTAACGTTTCATAAATTTTAGATAAATAGTTATAAAGGTGACGATCTAATAAATGAAAATGACTATTTAGGTCTGTAAATATATAAAAGTGATTATTTACTTAAAATTTATAATTTGTTGATTATTTAGCAATATTAAACTAACTGTAAATGTGATTATTTAACGAATGTATCATTTTTTTCTACTTTGATGGATGTGATCTTCACGGACCCCATATTTTTCTTTTATTCAGATCTTGCGAGTTAGAAAAAGATGGACTGCATAAACATTACCATTTTGAAACAACGTAGATATTTTTGGTACGATAGATTTTTCGGAAGATTGTAAGTGGTGGAGTTTAATTTGGAAGTGCGCTTAAATCTAATCGTATCATAAAATATCTTAAATAATAAATAAAAAAAAAATTAAGCTATTCTTATGTCTCATCAATCCACTGATTTGCGGCAGACTACCGTCCTGCTGCAGGTTTTGATGAGGCATAAGAATATTTGTGAAAAAGTAAAAATTTAAATATTTTCAACATATAATGTATATTTGTTAAATTTTGTGTAGTTACACACATGAAAACTGAAATTTTTCCAGAATAAAAAATAGAATTTGGAAAATCTTTAAATATATAAATTTTTTGTTTTAAAATAACTTCGAGATAGTCCTAATATCTATAAATATAAGGACTCAAAAATACTGAAATTAATTTAAAACTGCTCACTAGTGAAATTATAGTATCACCGACTGATTTTGTAAGACTCATTAAAAAAAATATTTGCTCATTGAAAATAATAAAAAACTTACAATAATATACATTATATTTAAATTTTAGAGATAAATATATATAGCTATTTAAAAAAAAAATCCCCTCCATTTTCAAGTTCAAAAGAGGCCCGGACCCGACCAAAACTCTTTTATTGGAGGTCCGGGTTGGGCGTAACTTAATATATTTTTATACGCTTCACAATATCTTATAAAAGTTAGACAGGGAGATAAGGATTACATTTAATTTTATTGGTAACAATTAGTAAAGAATCAATAAGATGATAGTCATAATTTGAGACGGGGTTGTGCGATTATCGCAACCTACTTCGAACCAGCCTTCTACGGAGCACCCGAGTCCAATCTCGAACGGAAACGGGATCGCCACATCACCGCCGCGGCTTCAACATACTTTATTATTGTTAAATAAAAGACCTTAGATCGCACGGAGAAAATGAAGTATATGAAGTGATTTTTTTTTAAAGAGGAACAGTGAGGAATTTAAGTACTAAGCCAGAGTCCAAGGTAAGTTGATTTATGATGTCTTGAGACTAGGGTATTAAAATCAATAAGATAATTCTTAATAAGAAGGCATTTGATATTTTCTTTCATGAGTTTATTTTACCCCCAAAAAAAATCTAAAACGCAAAGTATTGCTTAACTAGGTTTCTAATTACGACGTTGGTCAAGTTCAATTGGTATTGAAAAAAAAATTAGCATTCCGATTAAAAAAAAAAAAAAAAAAGGTTGCAAAATGTGTACACATAACTCTATTGAATAAAACGTGCTCATTTTTCCAATCCATAATTCCAAAAATAACTTCTAGATGGAAGATTAATGAACTTCTGATGAAAGACTCGTAGTGGGCTCAAAAGAAAAAGAAATGGCATGCTAAAAAAATTGAGCCAAGGAATCAGGGAAGAATGGCTATATATGATTGGGCTTTTTGCATGTCAAAAAAGGGATCGATGTGAAAAAAAAAATAAAAATAAAATAAAAAATAAATAAAAAATAAAAATCTTCATGGTCATATATAGAGTTGACCAACTAATTAATTGGACGAGTTGTCATTTGAGTCAAACCTTACAAAAATCGCAACAATAACAGGACGTGATTTAATCTTTCTTTTTTTTTAGGAAAATTGCCAAAAGTAGGACTAAATTAAGGCAAATTTCTATTTTCTTATTTTTTTCAAAAATTTACCAAACTAGGACCGGTCAAACAAAAGTCAAATGAGAGATACACAAAAATCTACCTATTATACCATCATACTAATTATCAACCTACAATCTTCCCCAATAAAATCTCTTATTTTTTTCTCTTTCTTTCTATTTTCCCGCTCATCCCATCGAAAAAACGAATTTTTTTTTTTTTATTAGTCCTAGTTTGGTAAATTTTTGAAAAAAATAGGAAAATGAAAATGTCCCTTAATTTAGTCCTAGTCAAGGAAATGTCCCTTTTTTTTATCCGTTTTTTGGTGTTTATATTGTGTTTTTAAACATGGTTCGTTCATGTAAAATAAATAGGCTTACATTTTATGCATATATAGTTAAGTGGGTTTTAATATTTCACTCAACTCTGATAATTCACAACTAAATTATATTGAAAGTTCTAATATAATTTATAAATTAACTCTTAGCTGTTGGAGTGTGTATGCTATACATTAAGAAAATTCATACATTAATGTAATTTACTTGATAACTAATTAGTAATAATTATCTCAGTTTTTTGAAAAGCCAAAAGTACGTATTAAATTTAGAGTGATGATAAATTTGCTCTATATTTGGCCTCCATTGCCTCCAGGGCAGGTAAGATCTATGGTGAGCAATTAATTGGTAATGAATATTTTCCTTGCATGTGATGTGCATGTAATTTTGTTTAGCTAACCTCGTCAGCCAATGAATATTAGTCTGACACATAATTTTATATATTTGGGACTAACTTAATCATCTGAGTCTTCACATGTAGATGACTATAAGAATCACCATATTTGGTATGAAATTAATTACAAACCTTTGGCCACGTTAAATTCACTTTTAATTTTATAAAAAGAAAAAAAAAATCACTTTTAATAGTAATTCTAAACACAATAATTCTCTCAAAATCATACATATCTGCTGTTATTGCATGGTCAAACTTGATATCTAGACTTTTACCTGGGCAATAATTAGAGACATAAAGCTCAGATAATTTCGTCCGTGTGGTAAGAGTAAGACCTCTTTTTTTATATAATTTATATTCCAGAGTTTAAAGCTTAATATATTGTGTACTCTAATTTATGATTTATGATGTGTATACAAAATATATATTATTAAGACAAATAAATAATTATGAGAACTAAAGATGGTTGAAAAGAAACATTTATCTATGAGTTAAACTTATAAGTCTCATTGAATTAATTCGAATATACTAAAATTATTGTCTGATCGTGATATGTGGCTAGGGTTATTTTTTTTTTATAAATACTGGAGTTGGCATATCCGTAAAAATTATTAGGGTTTTGTTTTATAGCAGGTACTGAGAGTTGAAGATGCCATGCATACTAAAACAGTATTCAGTATTGCAAATTAGTACACTACTTAGAAATTGATTGAAATGAATGAGTGAAGTGACACAACCATGAAAAGATGTCGATGCATAGGTAGATATTTAGCAATATTTATTACAAGTTATTTAATATTAAATTATGATATAGGGCTTTTGAAATGTTCAACAATAAAGAAAATCCAGCACTGAAGAGCTATTGTGAAAACGCGTTGTTGTAAGTTCTTTTAAGTATTTTTATTTAAAATTATTTAAGTATTTATTATATATTATGTTACATATATTAATTAATAGGTAAAATTTTCTATTTTTCTTTTATAGTATACCCGTCGACCTACGAATGTGGAATATGGATATTATATCTTGTCTTACATGCGAGCACTTGTTTATTCTTCAACAAAAGCTATTGATTTGATGGAAAATGCGGTAAGAAAAAATTATATTACATCGATAATATGTGTTTCACGTTTACAAGTGTTAATGGATATTTTTAGCTTTTCACAGTTCAATCAGAAGATCACTTACATGCAAAAAGAGATCGATGAGCTCCGAAGTGAATGGAAGGATACTCTAACTCCGTTTCTCTAAGGACTTCGCAAATCATTTCTTCATTAATATTACTTTCCAACGGTATGCTCGTGATTTGATAATGACCTAAATAAACTCAACCGTTACGATCGACCCATAACTTCATATAACTTCATACAAATGGATTTCAATCAAAGAACTCTTTAACTCCAATAAAGCCCTTGGAGTCCTCCGATGCATTTCTATACCGGACTATTCCCTTCACCGTAGGGGAGTTAAGGTCATTATCTGCCGTAGTTGAATAATGCTATGACCGGAGAAAACCAATAACAACCACATCCAGATCATGAATGTTTGGAATCCATATTATGCAAGGAGACATTGCTTTTGCTAATTCGAATTGAAGCAAAAGGAGCAGGAGGACAAGCAAAATAACAAGTTTGTAACAAATTTTTTGTTGGTTGTAGTACAAATTATCTACTTGTTTTCTTTAATTTTAGTGCAAATGAATAATTTAAATATATAATTCGAAATTTATAATTTTGTAATAAAAATTATACATTATTTTATAATAAAAAATATATATATTTATAAATTAGTATATAAATAAATATCTACAAATACATGGCGGTTAAGATAATAGTACCACTAAAAAAAATTAGTAGACAAATGTTTTTTTAAGCACTTTTTTTAGTGGCGGTTCTTTTTATTTAATGTCATTTAAATAATGACCGCAATCTAAATTTTGACCGCCACTAAAAGGTAAATAATTTTTAGTAGCACTCACATAGGTAGCACTTTTTAAATGACATCTTTTGTGCTTACTAGCATTAAAAAACTGCCGCCAAAAGCTATTTGCCTAATAGTGTAAGAATGATATATATTTTAAAAATCAAAGATATAAAACACTGCACTTTATTATTTTCCAGTGAACCATAAATAAACTAGGCTAATCAACAATAATATAATATATATTTAGGGAAAACACACGCAAATACATCACTATAATAATCAAACCAAACATCTCTCATATGCATGCTTATAATAGTTCAAGCTTGGTGGGCAATGTACTCATAGAAAGTACTTTATTTAGGCCATTGATTAATTAAGTACTACTTAAGAACATCAAGCTTTGTTAGCTTGTTTGATAATGTAGGCGTCGAGTTCGTTGAAATTCTTGATGGCGAATTCCTGGATGGCATCGGGGTCGGGAATCTCCTCCGAGGCCTTCTCGTACTCGCAAGCCCATTGTAACAAACTTCCTCCATCGTCCTTCTCAACGACGGTCACGTGAGCCTTGAAGCTCTTGTAGTACTTTAGAAGATCTCCCTCGATTACGCTGTACGCGAACGTCTTTGTCTCCGGACACACTTTCTCGATCCTCTCCTTCGATTCTTTCACGATCGGAGACCCTAAACAAAATTATTTTATTTTAAAAAAAAAATTGATTATAGTGGCACACCCGAACGCTATTTTATTAGTACTATAATCAGTGGCGAAGCCAGGAATCGCAAATTTGAAAAGAAAAAAATATAAGCTAAAAATATAATAAGGTCATATCAAAAGTTCTGCGACATTTCGGCGGATCTAGTCCTAGACAAGTTCTCCGGACACACTTTCTCGATCCTCTCCTTCGATTCTTTCACGATCGGAGACCCTAAACAAAATTATTGATTATAGTGGCATACCCGAAAATCCATTTCATTAATGCTATTTTATTAGTACTAGGCAAATTTGAAAAAAAAAATATTAAGCTAAAAATATAATAAGGTCATATCAAAAGTTCTCCCCTAGACAAGTTGACCTTATTCTAATTGCGAAAAGTTTAGAATTAATAATAATGATAATGACAATGATTTATTTTTAGTTTAATTACCTTCGCCGTATTTGATGTGACGAACGGAACCAGCGACGACGCCATCGCCTTCGAGGACGTTGACGCTAGCGTAGTCGTTACCGAAGGCTTCGGAGTAATTGTGGATGAAATCCCTTAAGCCTTCCCACATTTTAACCGCCGGAGATTTCGCATGGACTTCGACGCTAAGGGTTCCAAGGCAAGCAGGATTAGCCATATTATTTGTTATAATTGATTAATTAAACAATAGTAGCTGAGTGGTTTATATATTGTCTATCACTTCTGTTGAGAGCTTGGCTGTATATATACCGGAAAGTTTTTTTTTTTTTTTTTGGGTGATCGATGAGGATAATAAATTTGAGTGGATACAAGTTCAACTACCAATTCAATTAGATCAGTGTTACTTTGAAGACGTTGAAATTTTTGCAACCATATCACCGACTGATAGGTGAGAATTTGGGGCCCTCTGACATTAATATTGTAATTATGCAACGCTCTCTTCAAGTAATATAATTTTTGGTGGTTGCAAGAACTTATGGATATGTTTCACGTTTGCAATATATGAGCTCGGTTATTAATAATATTACTGCCATTTTCTTACTGCATGAACAAGATGAGAACAACATATATAGTAAAATATTTTAAGATGCAATCCTTTGTGATCTTATTATAGACTTATTCATAAAAACTACAAAATGTCTCATTCTTCTTCTTTTTTTTTTTAATATCAGATTTTCTTCAATAATGATGCCTTGTAGCACACTCCATTACTGTGTCATTGGGCGAGAACAAAGACAATGCAAAAAAGCACAAACTATATTTTGAACACCAAGGAATAGTCATTTTGTTTCGTGCAAATGTGTCGTTTGGCTAAAAATCATGTCGCTTGAGCTTTTAAATGTCAATTTTGTAAGGTTTGTGACTCTTGTCGCATCTCTTGACAAGCATACACGTGTTTTATCTATGTAAATCAAGTTGTGTAGGACTTTTATTCACTTAAAACTTTCGAATAATATCTCTATCATCTTACACACAAATTGTTCCACAACTATTGTTCTTGTCTATAGTTCATATTCTACTTGTTTGTATTCTTCGATGTATTTACGCTAATCTTGCACTACGTTCAAGGCTTATGTTTCATAAATATTGGGAGGCACAAATATCAGTTGCTAATCCTCTAAATACCTCAAAATTTTAAATCTTCTACAAATAACAATTTATTTTTAACTTTCACAATTTTGTCCTATGTGAAACCATAAACAGCAAACGAAAAGAATAAGTTAATTGAAAAAGTAAATGAAATATTTGAGGGATATTAATTTTTGAGAGGGTACTGGAGATCATTTCTACAAAATAAAAATAAAAAAAATATTATCATGCTTCAAATGTAGCTTCCCCCAAATGGTTCAAGGAAAATTGCCAAAAGTATGACTAAATTAAGGCAAAATTCCATTTTCCTATTTTTTTCAAAAATTTATCAAACTATGACCGGTCAAACAAAAGTCAAATGAGAGATACACACAAATCTAAACATTGAAAAAACGAAATTTCAATGTTCAAGCATTGCCTTAGAAAGGGCCTAAACTAAACAAGCCCAATTATAAGCCCACCTATCGCGCACTAGAAACCATATCATTCATTTGTTTTATTAAAATAGCTTAGTTTTCTCATAAATAAATTAAAATAAAAATGAATTGGCTCATAAATGCTTTCCGGATAATTACACCAAAACGAGAGCAAAAATAATATTTTGATTGTAAATTGAAGCGCTATAAAACAGTTTAAGGAGAAGCGTATGTGATAGTGATGAGCTACGGTTTTCGCTGTAAAAAATTACAAATCCTTAAATAATCCTTAGAACTTCATTTAAGTTGTTCATGCTCGCTCTTCTTAGAACTTCCCAAATGCAAAGATTATATTCCTTCGCGCTCACTTAAAATATAAGTCTCTTCTTAGCTTATTATTTTAACCAAGGATTTGTTTAGTTAAGCAAAGATTTTCCGGGCACGTGTTCTTTACGTACTCGGAGGAGTTTACCTGAAACAGATTGCTTGGAAATATAAAATTGGTATCTTTAAGACCCAACAAAATACAAACTAAAAATAAATTAAAAAATAATAATAATTGACATGGGTCCATATGGATAGTGATGAAATTATTGACGATCTTATTGCCTTGTCATTTTCGGACAAATGACCATAAATCATAATGGATCTATATCTTACACCAAGATGTGGTGTTGAAAGATTTAGAATTAGTGGAGAAGACAAGAGTATGGACTAACTAATTGATTAATTAATTTTTTTTATTCAAAACAAAATAATAAGGCGAATGAAAACTCCCTCTCAACGGCTAACATTCCTTTACTACAAAAATTTGTAAGAAAATATATTTTATATATTTATATATTTTCTGCAAGGTTTCAGGTTCAATTTCTTTGTCAAGGCAATACCAACTTTTCCTTTCGTTTTCTTTTTCTTTTACTTTAAGCACATCTCTTATACACACTCACACATATGCACACATATATACATATATTCCATCTTTCTATCTTTTTCTCAGGTTGTTGAAGTTGAAGTAGTTGAGTATCTTCCTAATATAAGCTTTACGTACCCTTGATAATTTGGAAGTGTAATTCACAAGAATATTTTTCTCCCAAACTCTTTCACTATCTAACAATCTTTTTCTTCATCATTCTTCTCTCCTTTCCTATGGAAATTAAAACCCTTGCATGACATAAGACCTTTCATTTTGGTTCTCGAAACGGAGAAGAAGCAAAACTAGAGGGTCGTTTTGAAAAGAAGACAAAAAAAAAAAATCATGCCTTTTAGTTTCGTCTCTGCGTGGAACAAGCGCCGGAGAAGCAAGTCTTATGATCACTCGGATCCTTGTATGCATTCTTTTAAATTTCATAGATAATGTCCTTGATTTTTTTTCATTTTTTTTTCATAGGATGATAAGTAAATAAAAATAAATAATGTTTGCTTTTATTATTATTTCCCGAAATCTCTGAAGGGATTTACAAGCCAGCAGAGTGTTGGAAGCTCGAAGATCAAGCGCTGAGACCGCAAAAACGTCACCACGGCACGTCGGTCTTCATGCTCAGGGAAATGGAAGAGGCGACCGGCTCGTTCAGCGAAAATAATTTTCTCGGGAAAGGAGGGTTTGGCCGAGTGTACAAAGGGATTTTGGGGTCCGGAGAGGTAATTGAATTGAGCAAATAAATAGAGTTTTTAATGATGAGTTTGGTAGGCAGAAATCAGAATATAAATGGAATCATATTAATGTCTTGAAATACTTGGAAATCTAACATTTTAGTATTTTTAGCACAATAATACTAGACTTTTTTGTGTACTAATTAAATAAGAAATTTTGAAAATAATGAGAATTATGATAAAGATTTATATTTTATTCATATAACGCATATTTTGAATCTTTCAAATTACCTCATCTTAAGGTAATCTTAATACCTAAATAATAAGTTCCACAAAATATTGTCTAATGATTTCTAGAGATTTGATTTACATTACCAAACAATGTATTCGTTAGGATTTTCGAGAATATGATTTAACATTACCGCCTTAAGAAATATGTGCTGATTTTGTGATTATTTCGCGAACGAAAGGTCGTGGCGATCAAGAAAATGGAGCTCCCGGGTTTCAAAGAGGCCGAGGGAGAACGGGAATTCAGAGTCGAAGTGGACATATTGAGCAGACTCGACCACCCGAACCTGGTTTCACTCATCGGATATTGCGCCGATGGAAAACACCGGTTTCTCGTGTACGAGTACATGAAAAACGGGAATTTGCAAGACCACTTAAACGGTTAGTTTTTTATCTTCGTCTTATGAAGTTTTTCGGGATGTAAAAAAAAAAAAAACAGTGATTAAGTATTGGTGTTCGTGTAGGAATCGGAGAAGCAAAGATGGATTGGTCAGTGAGGGTGAGAGTTGCTCTTGGAGCAGCCAAAGGGCTTGCCTATCTCCACTCAGGTTCTGATGTTGGAATCCCAATTGTGCATAGAGATTTCAAATCTACCAACATTCTTTTGGACACCAATTTTGATGCCAAGGTAATGTAATATTGGTGTCCATTATTACCATGAAAATTGAGATTGAAAAAAAAAAATACAAAGAGCTAACGTTTATATACATAATGATAGATCTCTGACTTTGGCCTTGCCAAGCTAATGCCAGAGGGTCAAGAAACTCATGTGACAGCTAGGGTTCTTGGTACATTTGGCTATTTTGACCCCGAATATACATCGGTGAGT